>NW_026571095.1:30484771-30644771 GCF_026225935.1 Boleophthalmus pectinirostris | reverse complement strand
GACAACGAGGTTCAGTTGTTACTTAGCGTAACACTGGATTTTAAGAAAAGCATGGCGGCTCAGAGTGAGGACTGACTCATTTCTGTGTCCGCAAGCCTGCCCTATCCACACAGCTTTGAGCATATTTGTTTACATTTTACCGAAACAAAACTTAAAACCGCATGGCTAATTTGCATAAACTAAGCGCTCAGAAAACAGCTCGCTATTGTGCGCTGATGTGGTTCAGCTTCTGTTGGATATGTGTGTTCTTTCTGTGACAGAGGGGTGTTCTGCTGATGGTGAGTTTGTTCAGTGCTTCTTTCACGTTGGAGATAGTTCATGTTAAACTTTTCAGAGATGATAGAGTCTATGCGTATGATCGTACGCATAGACCGTTTATATGGATGGACATATCTTCTAGCTTCTTAGCGTTTTGGCGGTGAATTACTTCGTGGCGCATAGACATACATCACAGTATCAGCATTTTCAGGCTTCCACACGGTGCCGGATTAGATAATATATATATAAATAAATCCTAAACCACGCACTGTGTCATTCCTCATTCACTCCACACTCACTGTCGGTATTGTAGCCACAGCTGCCCTGGGACAGACTGATGAAAGTGAGGCTGTCTATTTGCAACCACCACAAGTGTCTTGCCCAAGAACACAACAACAAAACTTGGACCGAGCGGAAAAGAAGTCGAGACACATCTTAAAGTCTCTTCATATTGTCCACATAAAGCTCTTGTCGCTTGTAGACTTACTCACAGTGGGAAGAGGAACCTATATTTTAGTAAGTAAGAGTACTGTTACTTTAATAAAAACATTACTCAAGTAGAAGTAAAATGCAGCTAGACAAGTATCCTGAAAAGTACAATGTATTTAAAAAGTTACTCAAGTAAATGTAACTGAGTACTACCACATTTTGCACATGTGTTTACAAAAGCATTCTCTCTGTGGATTCCTCTCAGACATTTCCGCCACTTTCCCAGCTCCTGGATTACACGTGTTCCGTTTAGCTCTCCAAACACTTCCAAGTCCACGTCACGCTCGCAATTAGCATCACCACGGCGAGCTAACGCGCCGCCTTATCCGTTCTCCACGCTCCTCAGCGAGGCTCGTATCTCGCACCAGAAGGGATTTCACCTGTTTGGATGAATGCGCCGCCCACCCATGTTCTCTGGTGCAGATTTGACACCCGTGTTCTTTTGTTCCGGAAAATACGGTTTGGGTTTTGTGTTTGTACATGTGAGAAACTCCAGAGAAGCTGGAAATATTTGGGGACACATAGTAGTTGGTGTAAAAGTGCATTGTGTAACTTTTTTCTGGTGGAGGTCACGTCAGACACTTTTCTCTGTGGAGATGTTGTCACTTTGTCTGGAATGTTTCACAGTGTGGCATTAAACATTTCTATCTTCATGGAAACCAAACCAGATCAAGTTATAGTTCAGATCTGTGGAGAGGCGACCCACTCACAGTCAGAATACACATTTTTATTGGTATTGTTGAGCTATAAAACCACTTGTAATTGAATAAATGTAAAGTAGAACTGTTTAATGTCACACTGTGGAACATTCCAGGCAAACATCTCCATAGAAACAAGTAGGTAATGGACTAAAAAGTTACACAGTACACCTTTTTAGATAAGTAGTTTTAATTTCAAGGTGCACTGTGTCACTTTTCTGGTGGAGCTTGTTTCATGGAGGTGTTTTTGATTCATTACAGCTGATGGCATCAATATTCCCTGTTGGGGTGAAGCTAACTGGTGGCACTGCTCTGTCTGAGGCTTTGTTAGACTTTAAAGGGCCCATATTACACTATTTTCTGGTCTATGTTATAAGGTTTCCCCATAAAAATCCAAGGTTCCCACTCTTTTTCACTGACGAAATTTCAAAACTTGACTTTTTCATGATCTAGAGTGAATTTTCCATGACTTTACATGTGTAGAACTGATCAGACTTTTAGGACTAAATATGAAATGTTAACTCTTTCCACTCACCTTATGGTTTGAGATTATAGTTTTTTAACATTCAAAATACTGTCAATGCATTTACTGTTGTCTCTTTTAAACAAAATTTGCATTTGTTCAGAAATAATCATAATAGTCTAATGAGAATTTAACAGAACGCTGTAGTTGCGTGAAAGAGATACTAATATTCCATGACTCTTCCAAAATTTTCATTGACTCTACAAAATTCCATTACTTTTCCAGGTCTGGAAAATGACATTTTCAATTTCAATGACTTTTCCAGGATTTCCATGACCGTGGGAACCCTGAAAATCATACCCAGAGTTGTGTTTTGTTTCATTCACATATGTTTAACACACAAACCCTGCAGATTTAAAGACTGAGTTTTTCTCTCAATCTGTAAACACTCTATTCCACTGTGATGTAATGTGGTAATGCAGGAAGCGCTCCATTGCGTTTTTAAACTCCATACACCTTCACTAGAATCATATGGATGATTTCAGACCTGGAATTTTGGAACTCTACTGAAATAAAGGTAAAAATAAGCTCTAAAACTACCACTTCATGACATCACAAGGTGGAACAGAGCATCTTAAGCTTTGGAGATGCTGATAGACTAATACCTAAAGGATTACTCAGCCATGTGTGAATGAAACAAAACACAACTCCAGGTCTGTTTTTGATGAGGTAACAACATTATAACATGACTTAAAGCTCACACGAGTCAGTTTTGTGTCAAAAAGGACCTTTAGTCAGAGATTTTTTGTAACTATCTGACCATAAAGAACTGATTTCACTGGAATTACAACAGCTGAGATGATTTGTGCTGTTAAACAAGTCCCTCCCAAATAACATTACAGCTATAACCCTAACATTCCACCATAGAGATGCATGTAGAACACTCCTAACGTGAAGTATTAATTGCTTTCTCTAGAAAATTCCAAAGTATGGCATTGAATTTATCTCTCTGGTATTTGTTCAATTACATTTGCTAAAACAAGTGCAAAAACAAACAAACTAAACTAAATTAAACAAACAAACAAAACAAAAAAACAACAACAAGTGACTCTCTGCTCCACCCTGTAACGTTCCTTATCATACTTACAAAAATCCTCTTTATTTGTATAACACATTTTGTTGTGCTGCAGACAGTTTTGCAGTTTTTGCAAAGTGCTCCACAGAGAGAAAGACTAAATATGCAGAGTTTGTGTGTTAAACATGTGTGAATGAAACAAAACACAACTCCAGGCATGTTTGTGATGAGGAAACATCATTATAACACAAATCAAATAAGAGAAAACAATAAAACTGCAATAAACAATGTAAATCAGTAGCTAAAATGTGTTAAAATAAATAAAGATACAAAGGAGCAAAAAACTCACACGGTGTTAAAAGGGAAGTGGGTTTTAAGACAAGACTTAAAACACTCCACCGTTATCTGTGTATGTTTCAATACTGGAAGGAATTTAAAAAGCGATTACAATCACAATTGAAGCTGTGTCTCCGGAGCCTTAACCTGCAGATAGAGACACGTCCAAGTTTGTTTTATTCTCAGGATGTGGACAGGCCTCATGTGAAAGCTCAGAACCTCCAGAATTCACTCACATGGAGAGGAGTGAACCCAAGCGGTGTTTTGTTAGACTAAACTTCTGTGCTATAGTCACAGTTTGTCCATAACAAACACCGCAGAGTGATTGGAAGCTCCCTTAGCGATACAGTAAGGAGCTCAGTCACACGGGAGGAGCACGGAGTAGAGACGCTGCTCCTCCATGTGGAGAGGGGAGCCATCGTTATCAGTGAAACGTATTGCTGGGTCTCAGATGACATCACAGCAGTCTAAAGGCTCAGGGGTCTCCAACATTTTTCCTCTGGTGAGCTACTTTTACATAATGGAAAAGCCAGAGAGCTACTAGTTTCAGTGGTCATAAAAAATGTAGTACCGTATTTTCCACTCAGGTTTTTATGAGGCACACTGTCTTTAAATGATCTATCTTCAAACTTTTTTCACAAATAAACTGCACTGGACTTTAAACGAAACACAACAGTTGGATGGGTCAGTGGGACTTTGCTTGGCGCGTTCACGGTGACTCTGGGCTTTGTTCAGTTGTGGCGTGTAGGGAGGGTGCTGTCTGGGACCACTGGATTGTTGCCGTGTTCGCAGTGACTCAGTTGTTCAGTTGTGGCTAGAAGTGGCACATTGCACTCGCTTTTTCGGTTCGTTCCTTCGTTCCGTTCCTCGTCAGTGTGGAGTGATGAATGTGGCTGCGGGTGTTTTTCGCTGTGCGGTCGCTGTCTGCTCCATGCTGGGACATCCAAGTGGATTCGTGTATAGGGAGCTCTGGATTGCAGGTGGTCATTTTTTTATGGAGTTGGAGGCTTTTGAGCACGCCCTATGACGATATATGTAAGCCTTATAGATTAGTTAGATGCCCATAACTCATAAAACCATTCTCCATTTATTGGTGCATTGTTTCCCAAAGACTGGGTCGTGACTCTTAGGTGGATCACAAGAGATTTTTTTTGAGATTGCCTTGTCACGATCTGCATGTTGGTCTGCAATATACAGTTCTGACACATGAGAGAATGAGTGAATATTTGGTTCCAATATTGCTGGTTCAACTGAAAGCTGAAAAGAAAAAGAAATGGTCCACATTTAATGTCCAAATAGGTGACTTATGGATCCTTTTTTTGCTGGTTGAATTACTGTTTTTCATTGTTTAAAACTTGAGTAATACTAATTGTTCAGAGGGACACGATCACTCAAACAATAAAATATCCATTAATGTTTAATAATGATTAAATCCACTTTTATTTTGTGATTTATGAATAATGTCTACTGACTTGGGTTGCAAAGGTTTGTGACTTTTAAAATATGGGTCCTCAGAAAAAAGAAAAAAAAGTTTGGGAAACACTGGTCTATAGGGTCTCCAACCTTTTTTCCTTTGGTGAGCTTTACATAACTTTTACATAACAAAAATGCAAAAAAATAAAAAATAAAATAGAGCTACTAGTTTCAGCGGTCATAAAACAAAATTAGTATATACATATAAGCCTTATATATTGAGGATATAAAAGCCTTATATATAATTTAGATGCCTATAAAACATAAACCATTATCCATTTATTAGTGTACAGTGGTAATAGGCATTTATTTAATCAAATTTTACTTAATCAGCACTATACGTGTAATTCAGAAATCCCCTGGTGAGCTAAAATGAATATTGTTCAACTGCAGTTTGTTGTAATACAGCTGGTCCAGGGTCTAGTCCAGGGCTGGGCAAACTACGGCCCGGGGGCCATATGCGGACCGTTAATCTTTTTAATCAGGCCTTGAATCTAACTTGAATAATAATCTAACATTTTTCAGTATTTTAAAAGTCATTTCAATAAATAGTAAATACTGTGGGACTTGAAAGACAGATATTTTGTTGTAATGCTTTGTCATTATTTTCAGTCTGATATTTCAATAACATAAAAGTGAAAAAATGCATAGCACACTCAGAATAATTATAGTTTCGGCAAAATAAGCTGTGATCCAAAGCCAGAAAAATATCTGACAAAGGCTTTTTTTTTGCAGAAATGTTATTGAAAAACTTTTAAAAAGCTTTAAGACATCAGCCATCAGAGTGTGTTAAGCATTTTTTTCACTTTTATCTTGCTGTTCCTTGCATTTGCACCTCTACAAGAACTTTGATTTTCTGTTTCATTTGATATTTCAATAACCTGGCATATGTTTTTTTATTCAAATCCCATGTTATTTTTTTCTCTTATGAGGTGGGTTACCAAAAAACTCCATCCATCTGCTCCTGGTCCGGCCCTCCTTTCAAATTTTAGAACCTTTGTGGTCCACGAGTCAAAAAGTTTGCCCACTTCTGGTCTAGTCAATGGTTGAAATGATCAGGTTCGATATTTGGGAGTTTACTTTTCGGATACTTCATGGCAAAATCCAAAATATTTAATAGGGAAAAATGTCTGGAAGGGATGCGCGGCAAGAGACATTTTCCACATTTTTTATGACATCAACACACTGTGGAATCTGAAAACAACCAATTTGATTTCAACATGTTTACCTCAAACCTCAGGACACATAGATCAGTTGATGAAATTTACCACAATATGACATACAGTGGTCCCTCGTTGATCGGTTACGTTCTAAAAATAACTCGTGATAGGTGAAATCCATGAAGTAGTCAGCGTTATATTTTAACAATTATTATATCTGTTTTAAGGCTGTAAAACTCCTCACCACACACTTTATACACTTTTCTCAGACAGGACAGTTACAACCCTTTTTGCATCCTTCTTAAATCTTATTGCTGCTGTGGTCCTTTTGTTATTTTCCTCCTTCTTTATGTAACAGGCCGAAGATGAACTTATTCCATAATGGAGCTCTACAGCGCAGAGTCCTGCACGGGTCCATTTTTGGAGACCCGCACCTGCGCAGTACAGCACCTGCCAGTTCACCCGAGATTATATCAAACTTTTGCGCTGCCTACACCACAGACTGAACCAAGACTAAACCAGAACTAACCCAGGACTAACCTAGGACTGATTTCAGGACTGAAGAGGAGGACTAAACCAGAACTGAAGTAGCACTAAAACAGGACTAAATCAGCACTAAACCAGGACTAATCCAGAACTGAAACAGGACTCACTGTCGGGATGGGCTTTACGGACACCCTGCTGCTCCACGGGCTTGTGGTTCTCTCTCTTAAGTCCTGCTTTCAGCAACTATTGCGGGTACCCAACCTGATGCAAGACTCTGCTACAGCGCGTAACCTCTCCCTTCCTTCATCATGTCCAGAATTCCAACTTTTTTGCGATGGTTTGTATCTTCCTCTGCCTTTTGGGTGCGATCACAGGAACGTTTCATCAACATTATGGGTTTTGTTGGGGAGAAAACTTGCAAACATACAGCACTTCAGAATCACACTGCTAAAGATTGAACATTTATGTAAATTCGGCAGCTGAACGCATTCTGTTCTGTACTGGAGACAGGAGTCCCTAAGCCAATCAGGACGCAGGGGAGAAATGCAATACACATTCATACACTGTAAATAAAAAGGCATGCAAAATTACACTATCAGCGAAACAGTGAGACTGCGAAAGGTGAACCACGATATAGTGAGGGATGTATACAAAAACTACATTTGTGAGATTCATAATACTTCATTTAGCATAATACAGTGTCTTTAAGAAAGTCCGTGTAGTGTAACTGTGAGCTGGTGCACTGGGCTGAGTGGTAATGAGCTCACACACATGTCACATAATGAGCAGAGTGTGTTGTGCTGGTGTCAGGTTTAAAGGGCAGCGGGGACACGCCTCAGGAGCTGTGGTCATTAAACAGCTCCGTCTGCTTCACAGCCTGTCTCATACTACGTCTTTTACACAATTCTCACTCTCACTCTACCACACTCAGACACATGCAGAGAAATGTTAAAGGTCCAATATGACACACGACTGACTCTTGTGAACTTTAAGCCATGTTCAAATACTTTTTCCTCTTCAAGAACAGACCTGGACTTGTGTTTTGTTTCATTCTCACATGTTTTACACGTAAATCGTGCTTATTTAGGCAGAGTTTTTCTCCCAAACAGAAAACACTCACCTTCATTAGAATCATTTGGATAATTTCAGCTCTGGAATTGTCCATTTCTACTGGACTACTACTACTACTACTAATACTACTACTAATACTACTACTACTACTGATACTAATACTATTACTACTAATATACTACCACATAAGCTCAAACTGTCACTATGGAGATTTTAGTGGTAAAAATGTTATGTTAAATAAAGTGCAAAAAACAATGAATAGTTAACATTTTGCTACAGGGTATTGGTGCAAATTTGATACCACTAGTAAGACTACTACTGTATTTTTCGGACATAAGTCACACTTTTTTCATGGTTTGGGTGTTTCCTGTGACTTATACTTCGATGCGACTTATATATTAAAATGTTCACACTGACAGCAGCGAGAGGATCTAGGCTTGTGCGTCAATATCTGCTGCTCCTGTTCCTCCTGTACCACTGTCACTTGGCTTTACTGCGCATGACTCTTGCAGAAAGAGCCTCTGTCCTGTCTGTTCAGTCGATCGCAACATTATTTCTGTACCACAGAAATTTTAAAATTTAAACAAATTTATGAAGACAACTGAGAAAACTGAATACAAATGCCCCCAAAAAGAAAATCATATTTTGCAGATTACAAAGCTGCAAGTAGTGAAATCTGCAGCCGAAAATGGTCATAGAGCAGCAGGAAGAAAGTTTGGAGTGAGCGAGAAACTTTTGACACCGGGAGGATGCAACATGCAACTTTCCTGGAAGTCACTGGATGGATTGACAAAGTTGGACTTCACTGACACCAAAACCATCCTCTCGGGATTTAGAAAGGCCGAAATAATTCGACTCCTAAGGAGCTGGAGGACATGTCTGGGGTGAAGGAAGTCTGGGAGTCCCTGCTTAGACTGCTGCCCCTGTGACCCGGCCCCGGATAAGCAGAAGAAAATGGATGGATGGATGGAATAATTCTAACTGGAACTGATGCTGAGTCTGACAACAGCTACGCAGAAGAGGAAGTGGCACAGACGATGAAGAATTCAATGGATTTAGTGATTTTGGAGTGAGATGGAGAGTTTGGTAAACTTGTTCTGTTCTATTGTTTATGCTATAGTTATCTGAAGAACTGTTCATATGTGACGTTAACAGTCTCTTCTATTTTTATTACTATAACTTATCTTTCAAGATAAAATGTCGGTTCCTGGTCTCTGATTTTATAAAATACATTCCCCCCCAAAAAAAGCGATTTATATATGTTTTTCCTTCATCATTACGCATCTTTTGGCTGGTGCGACTTATACTCCAGAGAGACTTATAGTCCGAAAAACATGGTACTAATACTCATACTTCTACTACTACCACCCCCATTACTACTGCTAGTACACTACTATTACTTATGTATTAATATGGAGATTTCACTTGTCAAGATGTCATGTTAAATAAAGCTTGAAATCCAGTGCATAGTTGTCATGTTTGCCACAGTATGCAATGCAGTACTGGATAGCACTACTAGTACTTCTACTACTACTTTGACTAATACTAAAAGTAAAAGGAGCTGTTAACTTGAAAACTAACTGCTACATCTCATATCACACATTATATAATACAGAGGTTTGCCTTTTTCAGTAGCGGGTTAATAATAGAGACGAGATGTACAGTGTCTTTACAAATGTGCGAGTGTAGGTCAAACTCACACAGCATCATTAAGAAAAATAGAAGAACAGGATTCACATTAGTAGTAATTAAGCTGACATTACACCCTATTGGACGCTGATGCTGCCTTCAGGTGCTGTGGGAATTATCGTAAATAGCTTTTGACAGGGAAATTGCACATGATTGCCGAGACCAATTCTGAGGAAGGTTCATTTTCTACTGGAGAAAAGGAAATACTCATGTTTGGCATTTTTATGTCCGTGTATATAATTGTATAATTTTGTGTCATTTATAAGTTTAAAGCCAGTTCTGCAAAACTTTTCAGAGCTTTTAAATATGTTATAGCTGTTTCCTCTCACTATTTACTCACCTGAAGTTGTATTTGAAGTGATTCATGCATGTTTGACTCATCTTTTGTGATTTTAAAAATGCGATATTTGACATTTTTTTACCGCCGCAGCTCTGTACTTACTTCATTCTCCAGTTTTATTTTCTTTATCGGTGATGCACGCAGGATTCGGTAGTCATTTTGGTACAAAGGAAAAAAAAAACTGCTGTGCACTCGTGTGATCTGGCTCAATATTCATCTAAAACGACGTAATAAAAAAAAAACAATCCATAACATCACAACAAAGAGCCGTGCAGCTGTCAACCCCTCCTGTGGATAGCTGCACATCAAGAGAGTGGCAGATTTATTTATTTTTTTTCATGCAACGCTGCCAAGTAAAAGTGCAGATACCAAAAAATTCTGCTTACATACAGCACTTTACTACTTGTACTTTGCTTTTTTCGACCAAGGATGAGAAGCTAAACACAAACAAAACTAAGAATAAAATTATTAAGATCTAAAAAGTGAATTCCGCATAATATGTCTGCTTTAAAACAGTCCCTATGACTTGCACAAAGCTGATTTCTTCCTCAGATGTAGCGTGAAACGTAATCTCATGTTATGATGTGGTTTGATTGACGGGAGCGCGCCGTTATCCGTCCCATCTCTGTGACCGCGCATGTCTTCTGTGATGATAACGTATCTGAAAATGAATCTACACGATGCGTTCAGGGGCTGACAGGAGATTTGTGGAGGAGAAAAAAAAAAAACGCTGTATCTCTGCGCGATAAATTAAACTGTTGAGATGGGAGCGGGAAACGGTAGGTTGATGTTCCTTCAGGATATTTCCCATAATGAATACTTTAATTGGGAAGGTAATAGAATTGCTTTATTACTGTAGCGGGCAGACCGATCTCCTTTCGCACACTCACACGGAAATCATACACTGACAGGGTGAATGAAGTGTCCTGCTCAATGGCACAACAGCAGCTTTGTGGGTTTTAGTACTTTTTACTCCATGCATTTATGTGATCCATATCAAAACTATCAACACTAGATAGCAAAGGTGGGGACTTGCGAGTCACGACTTGGACTGGAGTCAGACCTGAGTCACTATTTTTAGGACTTGAGACTTGACTTGATAAAATGGACTAAGACTTGGGACTTGACTCGGACTTGAGGCCTGTGACTTGAGAAGACTTGAGAAGCATTTATAAATCTGAATTCTTTCTATTCTGACCGTAATGATTCACATTAAGATCTTGTCAAGATATTTAAAAAGGAAAAATTTGCATTTCTACAACACTTATATACTCTATAAATATTCATATATAAATATTAGGGTACATCATTTGCAAAAAATTTTAGTGCGTATACATGCACATCAATAACCCGGTTATGATCGGGTTTTTTGAGTATCCTGGTTTCTTGATGGTGCATGTAAACGCAGTAACCCGGTTTCATTATCCCGATTATGGCAGTATCCCGGTTATTAGAAACCGGTTTACTGTAGCTGGTTTATTCCGATAGTAACCGGGTTACTTGTGGCATGTATAAGCAGTATCCCGGTTACTGCAACATAAAGTTGAGTGCGCATGCGTCCAAAAGACACTTTCCAGTCTTTTCACCACAACACTAGCGACATAAATAAATTGACCAACATAAATAAAGTGACCACATGAGTGAAATGACTGTAAAATAAAGAGCTGCGCTAAACCTGCACACGTACAATCTGCACTCGTACGACCTGCACTCGTGTGATCGCTGAAAAGCTAAAACATGAACTATCTCCTATACAACACATGCACGGAACAGACTCACCATCATTAGCGCCTCTTCTGTCATAAAAAGAACACACATAATCCACAGAGTCGTGTCATTTAGTCCAAAAGAAACTGATCACATCAGCGGCACAAGGAGCGAACTGTTTTTATCACCGCTAACAGTTTATGCTAATTAGCGATGTGGTCTTAAGTTTCGTTTCTGTAAAACATAAACAAATGTGATCAGAGCTGAATTATATTATCAAATGGGCTGATGTGGCTCTACAGTGGTTATGGTTTATATGTTGTAAAGTTGAGTTTATTTATGCAGAAGATTTTAATGAAGAATCTGTTGGGTTTGACCTGCACAGTGGATTGTGGGAGATCTCGTAGCTCCTTAGCTTCTTATGCTAAAGGAGCTCACGGTTTGTATTTTTCTTGGTTTATTAAATTGATTTAAGTTAATTTTTGCGCTTGCGCATTTGCAAGATTATGTCAAGAAACCAGGTTACTCCATTTGATCATGTATATGCGGATATGAGTATCCCGGTTTCTCAGTGTGTATATATACGCAGTAACCCGAATACTGACATAACCGGGATATGGCTAATAACCGGGTTATTGATGTGCATGTATACGCACTCATTGTTACTAGGTACAGATTGATTTTCAAAAGTTGGGCAAATGATACACCCTAATAAATATACTATGACATTATAAGTACAATTTATCTTAGAATTTATCATATAAATTGGAAAAAATCTAAGCTATTTTTGGTACTTTCGTTTGGTACTTTAAATGACTTGAAGCTCAAAGCAGACAACTTGGACTTGACTTATGGGCTAGTGACTCGAGATTCAACTTGGATTTGCCTGTATTTAACTTCACTTGCACTTGAGGTCAAAGACTTGAGACTTACTTGAGACTTGCAAAACCACGACTTGGTTCCACCTCTGCTAGATAGTCATTTGAAATATTTGAAGTATAAATACACCCATATTACACTCTTTTTTGATTTTAATATGTTGTTTCCTCATCACAAACAGACTTGGAGTTGTGTTTTGTTTCATTCACACATGTTTAACACACAAACCCTGCCTGAGTTCTTCTCTCAAATAGAAAAAAGTCTGTTCCACTTTGTGATCTGGTAATGATAAACATGGAAACAAAACACAAATCCAGGTATGTTTCTGAGGAGGTAACAGCATTATAAATCTCACAAGAGTCCGTTTTCCAGAATCTACACACATTTTATACACAAATCCTGCATATTTAGGTTTAGTTTAGTTTTTCTCTCAAATACAGGAAGTGGATAATTTCATCTCTAGAATTGCCAATCTCAACTGAACTACAAAAGTAAAAGGAGCTGTTAACTTCAGAACTAGTGGTTTGCCATTTTCAACAGCAGGTTGTCATTACAAATGTGCGAGTATAGGTCAAATTCACACAGCATCATTAAGAAAAATAGAAGAGGATCCACATTAGCAGTAATTAAGCTGACATTACACCCTATTGGACCCTGATGCTGCCTTCAGGTGCGGTGGGAATTATCGTAAACAGCTGTTGACTGGAAAATTGCTCATGAACTTGACAAGACAGATTCTTTTAAATTTGTGAACATCCATCTGAGCAAGGTTCAAGTGGTAGTTTTCAAGTTAGCTGCTTTTTTTAATTTAGTTCATTATCCATCCATCCATTTGCTTCAGCTTCCTGGTTCACAGATGATAAAAATGCTTTATAATAAATTTAGACAGTACACAGCAGACTTGTTTTGGCCTCAAGAGTTGCTTATACAATATTTCTGTACTGGGACAAAACAAATTTTGCTCAAATACATGCGGAAAAATCAGGTACATGGGCCTTTACTGTCACATTTGTCCCTGAAAGTATATATTTGTTGCGCACATTTCTAGCTGACATTGTAAATAAGCAGTTTTTAATGTTTTCCGTACCTGCCTGGGGACTGCAGATGGAAAGGAGTTTGTAGCTAAATCTGGAGCAGAGCATCTTTTTGTCTTTGAGATCCATGTAATCTGTGCACTGCCCTTTAAAAGTAAATAAGAAAATAAATAAAAGGTGACATTGCACCCTTTTGGACCCTGATGATGCCTTAAGGTGCTGTGGGAATGACCGTAAATATCAGTTGAGTGGGAAATTGCACATGAGCGGTATTTTCCACCGGAGAACGGGAAATAATCTGATACTCACATTGGCGAGATGAAATAACATTTGACCTCTCATAATAGCAGCAGGACGGCAGAGAATGAAGAAAATGTGACGTTTTTATGTTTGTATTTTAGTTTAAAAGAGCCCATTTCTGATCTACGTTATAAAGTTTCTTCATCACAAACATACCTGAAGTTGTGTTTTGTTGCATTCGTACATGTTTAACCTGTCTGTCTTCATTGAGATCCAATCCCGACCAAGTTACAGGTCAGATCTGTGGAGAGGCGACCCCGCTCAGAGTCAGAATGTCTGTTTTTCTAGGTATTTTTGAGCTGTAAAACCACCTGTAATTGAATAAATGAAAAGTAGATGTTTAATGTCACACTGTGGAACATTCCAGACAAAGCAATGACATATCCATAGAAACAAGCAGGTGACTGACCCCCAACCTAAAAGTTACATTCCACAACAAATCTCCAAATGCCCCCATCCAACCATCTCAGATTTGACTGAAAAAATTCTAGGAGGTTCACACACTTTGCACATGAAATCAGAGTGCTTTTTTTAGCTTCTGAAAGTGCTCTGTATGCACACACCACATTTTTGCAAAAATAAGGCAGAACACCAACACAAATTTTGGATATTTTAAAAACAGACGTCTACTCTTTCTAAAACAGTCCGTTTTATGTAGGTGGATGCTATAATTTTTTTGGTATAACATGGTAAAGACGGCACCAATTATTATTATTTTTTTCCATTTGGGTCAGGTCAAGTGGTAATGGAGGGAAACAGGGGCAGATTTTTTACATTCAAACAGCTCTTATTCAGAAACTAGAGGGACTATTGGAATAAGTAAAGTATCAGAATGTAGGAAAGAGTTACACTCCAACAGGGTAAAGTTAAACCTGTGATATTCTTTCAAGTTGTTGACAAAAAATTTAAAAGCTCATGTCGCTGTAACGGAGGGAATGAAATATGCAGCACTTTTTGGGCAATAAATACAAACAGTGATAACTCTTGGTTCTCACTTACATATCCTTAACAAACTGGTTTGAATATTTGCTTCATATAGTTTTCTACCATATGGTACAAGATTAGGTTGAAAAACCTCTTACTTTTTGACTCATGAGATTTTTTATTAAGAAAGGTCATGGTAACAGAGGGAAAAGTAACAGAGGGAAAATTGTGCAGCAAGTAGAAGGTGCATGATTTTACATAATTTGTCATCTTTTTTCTTCCGAATATTTTAATATTACTTCAAAATGAAAGGAAACTATTTCTATAAAATATGTCAGTCCTTCCAAGCAATTTTTAAAGCATCATTTTAATAAAAAATAAAATAAAATCATGTACCTTCATCAACAGTTCAAAGATCGAATAACACAAGATATGATGAAATACATCCATTTATTTACATGATTTGCAGGTGTTTGAAATTTGGGAAATAATTTTTGTTCCATGTTTCATACATGGTCTGTTTAAAACGTATGTAACTTTAGAACCAAAAACGGTACAAAAAAAAAAGGTAAACAGTTTCATAAACTAGAGTACATATGTATCTGTTGAATACATTTTTATATCAGATGCATTAACTTGAATTTTTGGCCTTGCTGTTTACTTCTGCTTGACCGGGCCCATTTATAACACTTAATATCTTCGTCCATTTTAAAATGCAAAGTCCACAGTGGCATGTGTGGGAAGGTGTATGTTCAGTATCAACCCTCTAGCTTTGAAATTGCACTTTCCACAGTCCTTCACAGATACCCTCAGATTTGAAGAATAAAAATTTCAAGCAAATTCAAGCCCCTAGAAATAGCAGTGTAAAAGTTCAGATTCTACAAATACATTTGCAAAAAATTTTAATCCTTGAAAATTTGAAGGATCGACCTTAGTTAGTTTTTTAGATACAGCAATCTGAAAGTGGCTCCTTAGAAAACTCTGCTCAAAACAGGTCAGGGGAGAGTTGACTAAAAAAATTTTTTATGACAAAACTATATTTAGTTGGGAGCTAAAATTTGGAACTTTTCTTATTGGAAAGTGTGTGAACTCCCCAAATCTGAGATGGTCGAGCGGGAGCATTTGGAGTTTTGGCGTGGAATGACCCATACAGCACATTTAAGTTCATGGCCATACTGTGATAAGCCTTTAAGACAGGGGTGCTCACACTTTTTCATCATGCGAGCTACTTACAAAATGACCAAGTCAAAATGATCTACCTACTACAAAGCCAAGCAAACTGCACTGAAACACTCTGTGCCCCTTTTTTGGACCCTCACCCACAGTTTGAGAACCCCTTCTTTTAGAGAACTTCCTCTGGCACTTTACACAAAACTGTGAAAAAAAGTGAAGGAAGCAGATAAGATTTTTAAACCTGTTTTTTTAAAGTTCCAAACTGGAGTTGCATTCTTTTCTGGTTTTGCAGTGATATTTACCAGCCTCTGCACGTTTACCAAACCAAACGCACATCGTGACAAACACAGATGCATTTGTGCACTTTTGTTAGACAAACTTCAGCCAAATGTGGCAGTAGGTCTGTTCTGTAGATCTGCTCTATGCTGTAGACCTGCTTTGTGCCAACACTGGAACACAAATTTAGACTCGTTTTTGCTTCACGTTTCGTCTTGCTCTTCTAATCAGCCGCACTGTGGGAGGGGCTTGTTTTCGCTGTACGCAGGAAGGAGCGAGAGAGTGAAAAGGCGAGGGGCGGCGTGCTGACGTGAGGCAGATGGACAGGTAGGGTGTTTAGGAAGTTGAACCTGCCCTGTGATGCACGCTGGTACACGAGGGCACACGCTGTCGCAGACGAGCTGCGCATAGGGAGTGTGTGTATTTGTGATGTGCCTTAGAGTCTCCGCAGGTTTCAAATGAGCACACAGGCTGCACTGAGACGCCCCACACTCTCCTGCACCCCGCTACAAATTTATTGCCAACAGCAGCGGCCGTAATGAAATATGATCAAGTGTCAGACCTTGAGTGAGAGACAAGACCGAATCCAAACGCGATTGAGTCCGAGACGAGTACTAAGACACGCCGATCTACCCACACGACCTTGGCGATCGACTGGTAGATCGTGATCGACGTATTGGGCACCCCTGCTTTAAGATGAAAAATAAATACATAAATAAACACATTTTCTCTTCTCTCCTCACTTTCCTTCCAGCTCCACTCCAACTCGGACAAAGGAGACGGCTCGGTGCGCTACATCCTGACGGGAGAGGGCGCCGGGTCCCTCTTCACCATCAACGAGGACACGGGCGACATCCACGCTCCCGTCAGCCTGGACCGCGAGACCAAAGCCCAGTACGTCCTCCACGCCCGGGCCGTGGACAGACGCACCAACCGCTCCATAGAGACGCAGTCCGAGTTCATCGTCAAGGTCCAGGACGTCAACGACAACGCGCCCACCTTCCCCCACGGGCCCTTCTCGGCCACCGTACCCGAGATGGCCGACGTCGGTACGTTCTGATGTGTTTATTTGTGTGGATTATGTCAAATATATGATGCAAGAAGACAATAAACGTAAATAGACAGACAGACAGATCAAAATTAGACACCTTTTCCCCTTTAGTGAGCTTCATAATGGCGTCTCCTGAAATGGTTTTCACTTCGCAGCTGTTCTCTCTCCCTTTCTCTTTTCCCCCTCTTTCTCCTGCTCTGTCCCCCTTTCCTCTTTTTCTTCCCTGTCTCTCCTCCCTTTCTCCCCTCTCCTACCCCCCGTCTCTTCCCTTAATCTCTCTTTCTCACCTCTTTCTCTCACTCTGTCCTCCCCCTTTTTCTTCTGTCTACCCAGCCCCACCTTCTTTCTCTCCCACTCTTTCTCTCTCTCTTCCCCCTTTTCTTCTCTTTTCTCACCTTTCTCTCTTAATTCACCCACCTCCCTCTCCCTCTCCTCTTTCCCACTCTCTCTCCTCCCTCTTTTTCGTCTGTCTACCCCTTTCTCTCTCTACTCCCCCTCCTCTCCCCCTCTCCTCTCTCCACCTCTCCTCCTCTCTCTCCCTCTGCTATCCTCTCCTCCTCTCTCCTCTCTCTCCTCTCCTCGTCCCCTCTCCTCCTCTTCCTCTCCTCTCTCTCTCCCTCTCCTCTATGCCTCTCCTCCTCTCTCCTCTCTCCTCCTCTCTCTCTCTCTTCTCCTCCTCTCCTCTCTCCTCTCCTCCTCTCTCTCTCTCTCTCCTTCTCTCTCCTCTCTCTCCTCTCTCCTCTCTCCTTCTCTCCCTCTCCTCCTCTCCTCTCCTCTCTCTCTCCTCCTCTCCTCCTCTCTCTGCCTCTCCTCTCTTTCCCTTTCCCCTCTTCCTCTCCTCCTCTCCCCTCCTCTTTCTCCCTCTGCTCTTCTCTCCCTCTCCTCTCTTTCTCTCTCCTCTCCTCCTCTCTCCTCCTCTCTCCTCTCCTCCTCTCTCCTCACCTCTCCTCCTCTCTCCTCACCTCTCCTCCTATCTCCTCTCCTTCTCTCTCCTCTCCTCCTCTCTTTCCCTCTCCTCTCCTTCTCTCCCTCCTCTCCTCTCTCCCACTCCTGTCTTCTCTCTTCTTTCCTCTCCTCCTGTCTTCTCTCCGTCTCCACATGTGAGTGTTTCTCTCGTCGTTGTCGCTGTGAGTGTGTGAGCTCTAAACACGTCTCTGTCGCTCACACACCTCCTGTTCACAATATGTTCATGCGTCTGTGTATATTTAGCACTGATCCACACGTGCAGCGTTTAGCCCAGGTTTAGTGTCACAGAAGCATGAGTTGGTGGTTCAATTCCATTATTATTAATTATTGCATCCTGGTGTTCAGCTCATTTTGAAGAATTTCTCATTAGCAAAAGTGTGAGGAGTGTCTGATTAATTCATGAAATGATTAAAGGAGCAATATGTGATTTTTCTGGTGGATTCCTGGCTGTAGAGACGTTATGGCTACAGTTTAATTCGGATTTTTTTTTTTTTTTTTTTATGAAATTCGATTTTTTTGCAAGGTCGTTCACATTTCCAATTAAATGTGACTTGTGTGTGATCTCCAGTGTGAACTTTAAACGCCTCAAAAGTGTCCCGCATGTGCACTGGAGAACACGGACACAAAACTCAACGCAAGTTTGATTATTATTTATATTCATCTTGACATCACCAATCAACAAAGATAACAGCCAGAAACACAAAGTTATCCAAAAGAAATATTTAAATCAATAACATATCTTTGTGCCTCTTCAGAGGAGAAGCTAAACAAAGGCATAGAAAATATCTAAAAATATATATACACACATTTCCTCCGTATAACATTTGCCGTTCTTGATGTCAAGCTAATTAAACATTTTTACACCCTTAAATAAATAAAATACACCCTTCAAAATAAAAGCTCTAAACGTAAACGTGAAAGTTAATGGTTAACAACAGAAAATAGAGTGCGATATAAAAGTAATTTTAAAATGTCACACGAGGTTTTAACTAAGACAAATTATACCCTGGGTTATTTACAGATGTTTAGGCCCTGTTTACAAGTAAGTATTTTATTTTTATTTTTTTTAACTGAGACATTTCCCTTTCGTTTGTACCCATCTTTTACACACAAACGGTGAATTTGCCTCTGAAAACAAATCTTTCTGAAAACTGCAGCTAGAGTGGAGATTTGGGAAAACTCCAGTTTTGTGTGTAAAGTGAGATAATCTTACGGAGTTTTAGGAGCTGACGTGTCAAAAGTGCGACCAGTGTTTCACTTTTGCTCTGATGATGATGAAACATTCAGAGCAGCAGTCGGATTTCTTCTGCTGCAGACACTTTTCATGTGTTTGCATTTGCACACAGCTGATGTTTCATATCCATAACCAGAGACAAATGANTTCTCTCTTAATTCACCCACCTCCCTCTCCCTCTCCTCTTTCCCACTCTCTCTCCTCCCTCTTTTTCATCTGTCTACCCCTTTCTCTCTCTACTCCCCCTCCTCTCCCCCTCTCCTCTCTCCACCTCTCCTCCTCTCTCTCCCTCTGCTATCCTCTCCTCCTCTCTCCTCTCTCTCCCTCTCCTCGTCCCCTCTCCTCCTCTTCCCCTCTCCTCCTCTCTCTCCCTCTCCTCTATGCCTCTCCTCCTCTCTTCCTCTCTGCTTCTCCTCCTCTCCTCTCTCTCTCTCTCTCTCCTCTCTCTCCTCTCTCTCTCTCTCTCCCTCTCCTTCTCTCTCCTCTCCTCCTCTCTCCTTCTTCTCCTCTCTTCCTCTCTGCCTCCTCCTCTCCTCTCCTTCTCTCTCTGCCTCTCCTCTCTTTCCCTTTCCCCTCTTCCTCTCCTCCTCTCCCCTCCTCTTTCTCCCTCTGCTCTCTCTCCCTCTCCTCTCTTCTCTCTCTCTCCTCCTCTCCTCTCTCTCTCCTCCTCTCCTCCTCCTCTCTCCTCCTCCTCCTCTCTCTCTCTCTCTCTCCTCTCTTTCCCTCTCCTCTCCTTCTCTCCCTCCTCTCCTCTCTCCCACTCCTGTCTTCTCTCTTCTTTCCTCTCCTCCTGTCTTCTCTCCGTCTCCACATGTGAGTGTTTCTCTCGTCGTTGTCGCTGTGAGTGTGTGAGCTCTAAACACGTCTCTGTCGCTCACACACCTCCTGTTCACAATATGTTCATGCGTCTGTATATTTAGTACTGATCCACACGTGCAGCATTTAGCCCAGGTTTAGTGTCACAGAAGCATGAGTTGGTGGTTCAATTCCATTATTATTAATTATTGCATCCTGGTGTTCAGCTCATTTTGAAGAATTTCTCATTAGCAAAAGTGTGAGGAGTGTCTGATTAATTCATGAAATGATTAAAGGAGCAATATGTGATTTTTCTGGTGGATTCCTGGCTGTAGAGACGTTATGGCTACAGTTTAATTCGATTTTATTTTTTTTTTTTTAATGAAATTCAATTTTTTTGCAAGATCGTTCACATTTCCAATTAAATGTGACTTGTGTGTGATCTCCAGTGTGAACTTTAAACGCCTCAAAAGTGTCCCGCATGTGCACTGGAGAACACGGACACAAAACTCAACGCAAGTTTGATTATTATTTATATTCATCTTGACATCACCAATCAACAAAGATAACAGCCAGAAACACAAAGTTATCCAAAAGAAATATTTAAATCAATAACATATCTTTGTGCCTCTTCAGAGGAGAAGCTAAACAAAGGCATAGAAAATATCTAAAAATATATATACACACATTTCCTCCGTATAACATTTGCCGTTCTTGATGTCAAGCTAATTAAATTTTTTTTATACCCTTTAAATAAATAAAATACACCCTTCAAAATAAAAGCTCTAAACGTAAACGTGAAAGTTAATGGTTAACAACAGAAAATAGAGTGCGATATAAAAGTAATTTTAAAATGTCACACGAGGTTTTAACTAAGACAAATTATACCCCTGGGTTATTTACAGATGTTTAGGCCCTGTTTACAAGTAAGTATTTTATTTTTATTTTTTTTAACTGAGACATTTCCCTTCGTTTGTACCCATCTTTTACACACAAACGGTGAATTTGCCTCTGAAAACAAATCTTTCTGAAAACTGCAGCTAGAGTGGAGATTTGGGAAAACTCCAGTTTTGTGTGTAAAGTGAGATAATCTTACGGAGTTTTAGGAGCTGACGTGTCAAAAGTGCGACCAGTGTTTCACTTTTGCTCTGATGATGATGAAACATTCAGAGCAGCAGTCGGATTTCTTCTGCTGCAGACACTTTTCATGTGTTTGCATTTGCACACAGCTGATGTTTCATATCCATAACCAGAGACAAATGAGGCTCGGAGGTCAGCGATTTTGACACTTCTTTAACAGATCTGTGGAGAGGCGAGCCCGCTCAGTAATGCACGTTTTTCAAGGTATTTGTACGGTGGCCGACGGGGGCCAAACGCACTGCAACAGCTCAATGTGTCTCATTTAGAGTAAACAACTTCAAGTACAGAAACGATGCAAATTCACAGGGTCAAAAACAAGTTTAAACGAGGTACAAACAAAAAAAGTGGTGCAAATGAAAAAAATGCGCTGCAAGAAACAAAGACAAATGCATCATCATCAAATGCGCTGCAAATAGAGAAACGATGCAAAGCGCGAAACAATGAAAACCAAGAAAACACCTGCAAAAGAAAAACGCTGCATAAAGAGTCGCCAACGGAAGTGCTCCAAACCTGCAGGGGGCGCTCAGTAACAGTGTCCGCGGACCGCAAAGGCCGTGCTGAAATGAGACAGGTGTAGTTATTTTATTAGATGCTAACGCTAATGCTAACAACAGGCACCACACAAATTACGTACAAAAATCGGTAAAAACATTACGCATGGGTACTCAAACTGTAGGAGACCAAGTTATTCTAATAATTCTCATCCAAATCTTATGGCTGAAAGCGAAAACTTATGTTTAACTTTTGCAAAAACAAAATGGTTTTATTTCTGGGATACATCTAAAATAGACTAAATGACCTTAAAGCTTCAAAAACTGTGATGGGATATGCATTATGAAGTATGTTTCTATTGATAAGTGATTACATTTATACCGGGAATGCATTTACATCAGTTTATTTAAAAAAAGACATCTCTCCTTTGAGAAAAGATGATTTATTAAACAATCATAGGAACTTCGGGAAATAATCATAATGTGAATAGTCAGACATTAAACCCATTACACACACACTGCATTAATAGGTTTGTACAAACAACTGTATGTCAGCGTACTCTCAAATTGTTACCTTTTTACTGAGCCAGGTGACAGTTGAAAATGGACAAATTATCTTTGCAATGTGACACTGTTACTGCAGACTAGACTACTAGACTGCTCTGGCTTCAGGTCATTTCCCTTAACCAATCAAAGTCTGTGTCTATGATAGAGATAACCAGACAAAATCAAACAATCAGCAGAAAAGATTGAAGACAAGACATTAAAGCTCAAAAAAATACATTCCTGTGTTTGTTTCTACTCTCCAATCGGAGTACTCTTCTGGATGAAGTGTCCCAGTACACGTATACAGTCCTAGAAACCTCCAATATCACTGCATAACTGCAGTACAATAGTAAATTCTTATAGTGCATGTAATCAGTTACTACCAAAGAGACACCAAATAAACGGCACATTTCACCATGAAACAAATGTCAGTATAGACGAAAAACATTCAGATAAACTTATGAGCAAATGATATGTTTTCAGTTTTGTCTCACACACTTGGTAATATCATATAAGGGCACATTTACCATGGTACACTGCCTCAGTGATGAAGTTGTTTAGGTGCTCCTCAGCTAAGATGAAAAGAAACCACCATTTTACCGTTTTACTTCTGCAAGAAATTAGAAGTTAAACCTAAAATTTAAGGACACATCACTATTAACACACATTGGAGACAGCAGGAGGGAGGCCTGATGCAACCAGAGGCCCTACAGATCTGCTGCAGTCTGGACGACCTCCTCCTCAGTGAGTCTGGACATGGACAGTGAAGACATGAACCATTGTACTTGGGCCACTCAGTCTGATGTATCTCTTGTCTTCTGGAGGAGGAAGAGCAGAATGGGCCTTATGTCTGATAGGTTCAAAGTCAGGTCCTACAGAGTGAAAACCAGTAATGACCACTGTTGGGCAAGTTACTTTAAAACTGTAATGCGTTATTTATTACTTATTACTGTCATTTCAAAGTAATTCGTTACATTACAATATTACTGCATTTAAAATGTAAGGCATTACATTACTATTGCATTACTTTAAGTTACTCTCACCAAAATAACTGCGAAAAAGCTGAACTTTTGAGCCGTATATGGACTGAACCAGGACTAAAACAAGGTCTAAACCAGGACTAAACCAGAGCTGAACCAGGACTAAACCAGGACTATAACAGGACTAACCTCAGACTGATTCCAGGACTGAAGTGGAGGACTAAACCAGAACTGAACTAGGACTAAAACAGGACTCACTGTCGGGACGGGCTCGAAGGTGACCACAGAAGAAAGGACCGGCTTTGCTCCGCACCTCATGGAGGTAAGAGCGGCTGTCGCCCGATCGCGCTTTATGGACACCCTGCTGCTCGGGCTCACGGTCCTGATTTCAGCAACTATTTGCGGGTACAAGACCCGGTGCAAAACTCTGCTACAGCGCGTAACTTCTACCTTCCTTCAACGTGTCCAGAAGTCCAACTTTTTGTGCGATGGTTTGCATCGTCCTCTGTCTTTTGGGTGTGAGCGCAGGAGACTTTGTCGGTGCAGAACATTTCGTCGACGTTGTGGATTTTGTCGGAGAGAAAACTTGCAGACATACAGCACTTCAGAAGCACACTGCTAGAGATTGAACATTTATTTAAATTTGGCAGCTGAACATATTCTGTACTGTACTGTTCAGGAGACAGGAGTCCCTCAGCCGATCAGGACACAGCGGGAGGAACGCAATACGTGTTCATACACTAAAAACAAAAAAAGGCATGCAAAATTGCACAAAAAAAAAAAAATTCTAAAAATCAGCGAAACAGCGAGACCGCGAAAAGTGAATCGCGTTAGAGACGAGCCAGGTCTAAACCGACCCAGGTCTAAACCAGGTCTAAACCAGGTCTAAACCAGAAGTGACCCAGGTCTCAAAACCAGGTCTAAACAGCGTAGAGTTCTGGGTCGGTCCTTTCACCCGCGGTTAACTGAAGGTTTATCTGGCCGCGTCTCCGGCGTTTCACCGCTGCTGATTTCACTGTGATTTTAGCGAATTTCTATGAAGAAAAACCCACCACTTCAATCCAGGTTAAAAAAGCATTGTAACGCGCGTTACTCACATTTGTACCGAGTAAAATATTACAATTTTTCCCCCGTAATGCCTTACATTACTGCGTTACAGCAAAAATCAACGCATTACTGTAATACATTACTTTTATAATACATTACTCCCAACACTGGTAATGACACACACATTACGAAAACTACAAAATGATTACAGGAAAATGGAAAATATCTAAATTGAAACAGCTAAATATTAATATAAGTATTTTTACTCTTTAAATCATGATCTCAACATGAGCATGATTCATTTGCAGCCCTTATTAATACTGGAGTTTGCAATGCAACATGCACCATACCTAATCTGTGGCAGGAGTCTGGTTCAGCACCTCCAGTGCAGTGTGGGCTTTACTTTGTAATCTGCATTTGACCCATTTCATGAATCATGAGTGTCTCATCAGCCAACAGTTCTGTGGCCCCAGCAGTGTGTTGTGTCCTCATACAAGAGTCTGCAGATGAGAAAAGACAATGAATATAAAACATTTCAAACAGTTTTCTCTTTACAGTTTTCTCTGTTAGTAGTAGTTTACTACTGTACTTGCTTGTACTTGTGTTTAAGTAATAGTCAAAAAAAAATCTTACAGTCACCAATCAAGGATCCCTTCAGAATACGTCAACTACCTCTGATATTATTATTTGCCAAAAATATTTCACTAATTATTGACTGTGAAGGCCCGGACTAGCCCAGGACTAGACCAGGTCTAATCTTGGATTTGAGAGCGAGAGAGAGAGGTGTCCGCAAAGCACGATCAAGCTGCTTTAGCGCCGTGGGGCGCAGAGCTCTGCGCCAGTCCTTTTGCCCGCGGTCACCCACACTCAATCCTGATTCAGTTCTGGTTTAGTCCTAGTTCGGTCCTGGGATCAGTCCTGGTCTAGTCCGAACCTTAATCTGCATGTGTCGCGCCTTCCCAGTGGCTCTTTGGCGCTTCCCAGAGGAGGCGAGCCTCACCTATTGAAAACCGCTGCACTAAAGTCTCTCTCAGCCTGGTCCATCGTTCCAGGCAAAGATCCAGAAATGGCACTTATTTTCAGGACAACGACGCTTTCTGTTCAAATATGAAAGTTTGAGTGGACTTTTCATCGCGTTAGCTCCAAATTAGTAGCTAAAGTTTTAGCTCAAAGCTCCGAGGTTCACACAGTTAACACAGTTAAAAACAAACTTATTTGACAGTTTTGTGGGTTATGACCGTAACACAGTAGATGAATATAATCAAATAAAAGCCACTTTACCGTAACAATCATTAGTCCCTGCTGTAGTTTATCGTCAGTCAGCTGTTTCTGTCTCATTCAAAGGCAGATCCTTTCTCTCTGTCCAGCCGGTGTGTCTCTCCATTGAGCTGTTACACTGAGCACGCCCCCTGCAGGTTTGGAGCACTTCCGTTGTGGTGAGTCTTTATGCAGCGTTTTTCTTTTGCAGGTGTTTTCTTGGTTTTCACCGTTTCGCGCTTTGCGTTGTTTCTCTATTTGCAGCGCATTTGATGATGATGCATTTGTCTTTGTTTCTTGCAGCGCGTTTTCTTTTTCATTTGCACCACTTTTTTTTGTTTGTACCTCGTTTAAACTTGTGTTTGACCCTGTGAATTTGCATCGTTTCTGTACTTGAAGTTGTTTACTCTAAATGAGACGCATTGAGCTATTGCAGTGCGTTTGGCCCCCGTCGGCCACCGTATATTTGTGAGTAATACTTACAACTGTAATGAAATAAATGCTACAGGTTTGAATCTAATCCAGGCGCCGCCCAGAGGTAGCCTGCTTCATCAGCCGGTTTTACGTCGTTTCACTTCGTACAAACCATCTGACTTCGCAGCCTTAGGTTTTGTTCACTCGACAGTAGCGGGTACTTTTTTATTATTTAACCAATCACTGCTATTTGGTCGTGACGTATGAAATGCACCACTAACGGGGTTAACTGGTATATTAAGCGTTTCTCAAATCCCGTAGGAAGAAGGGTAATAACGTCTTTCCCCTTGATGAAATTCACCAAACATTCTCTTTATTTTGGCTTTAAATCCTTGATCTCGGGAATCATTGACAACACTGAATATGTGGCACTTCACTGATTGGCTGGTGCCCGAACTTGCACTTCTGGGGTTTTTGCGAACCGTCTAGTGTATTCTGATTCCTGAACTAGTCACTGGAGAGAAATGAAATTGAGCAGAGGCACTAGGTGGCGCCAGCCTTTCTAGCCCAGAGGTTTGGTGTAGTTATGACGGCGCTCGGTGGCCTATTTATGCAGGCTGATGTAATCTGAAAAGGATGCTGTGTGCACAATGTTAATTTGGAAAACGGAGGGAGGGAAATATTAGTTTCTCAACACACCCGACTATGTGTAAACGCAGCCTTAATGCAGATGGCGAACTCCCAGAAATTTTACATAGTGCACCTTTAAATCACTAAAGTATATTTTGCGTAATATAGCACCTTTAAAATATTCACTATCCTTCTTTTGCACCTCCGTCTCACTCTCCTTCTCTAAATGCGTAGCTGTTTGCACGTGTTTTCTAACAGCTAAAAAAAAAATCCATCTATTTTGAAACTGCAACGGTCTAAGCAGATTCTGAGACAGACCGAGATGAAACTGTAAAAATATTCCAGATTGTGCTGAATGAGGCGAGGTGTTGCTAACGGGGAGCATGTGCACACAGACACTGCAGGAGGCATTTCATTAGTACATCTGCTGTTTTAACACTGAATAATAATAATGCTGTGTTTTTAGATCGACAATTATCTGGAGGTTTAAAGAGAATTTAATCTGCTTTTTTCTGATCTCTGTTATAACGTTGATACTTCATCAAAACAGACCTGGAGTTGTGTTTTGTTTTATTCACACATGTTTGAGTGATCCTTTATTATTCATCTGTCTACATCACAAAGCTCAAAATGCTCTGTTCCACCTTGTGATGTCATGAAGAGGTAGTTTTCAAATGAACAGCTCCTTTAACCTTTAATTCAGTAGAGATCAGCAATTCCAATGATTCTAGTGATGGTGTGTGGAGTTTAAAAACACGGTGAAGCACGTCCTGTATTACCACATGTGTGAATGTCTCTCTCTTTCTCTCTCCTGTTGTTGTTATCCCTCTCTCCTTGTCTTCTTTTTTTCCTCTCTCCCTCTTTCTGTCTTGTCTCACTGCTGCTTTCTATATATCTCTCTCTCTCCCTTCCTTTTACCCTCTCTCGTGTTGTGTTCAGGTTCACTGTTGTTTTGCCTTCTCTCTCTCTTTCTCTTCTCTCTCGTGTTGTGTTCAGGTACACTGTTGTCTCTCTCCTTCTCTCTCACGTCTCTCTCGTGTTGTGTTCAGGTACATCCTTGTCTCTCTCTCTAATGTCTCTCGTGTTGTGTTCAGGTACACTGTTGTCTCTCTCCTTCTCTCTCACGTCTCTCTCGTGTTGTATTCAGGTACATCCTTGTCTCTCTCTCTAATGTCTCTCGTGTTGTGTTCAGGTACACTGTTGTCTGTCTCCTTCTCTCTTTCTCCCCTCTTGTGTTGTGTTCAGGCACATTTTTGTCTCTCTCTCATGTCTCTCTCGTGTTGTGTTCAGGTACACTGTGGTCTCTCCTCTTCTCACTTCTCTCTCTCGTGTTGTGTTCAGGTACACTGTGGTCTCTCCTCTTCTCACTTCTCTCTCTCGTGTTGTGTTCAGGTACACTGTGGTCTCTCCTCTTCTCACTTCTCTCTCTCGTGTTGTGTTCAGGTACACTGTGGTCTTTTCCTCTTCTCACTTCTCTCTCTCGTGTTGTGTTCAGGTACATTGTTGTCTCTCTCTCTCTGTCTCTTGTGTTGTGTTCAGGTACATTGTTGTCTCTCTCTCTGTCTCTCATATTGTGTTCAGGTACACTGTGGTCTCTCCTCTTCTCACTTTTCTCTCTCATGTTGTGTTCAGGTACACTGTGGTCTTTTCCTCTTCTCACTTCTCTCTCTCGTGTTGTGTTCAGGTACATTGTTGTCTCTCTCTCTGTCTCTCATGTTGTGTTCAGGTACACTGTGGTCTCTCTCCTCTTCTCATCTCTCTCTCCTGTTGTGTTCAGGTACACTGTGGTCTTTTCCTCTTCTCACTTCTCTCTCTCGTGTTGTGTTCAGGTACATTGTGTCTTTTCCTCTTCTCACTTCTCTCTCTCGTGTTGTGTTCAGGTACATTGTTGTCTCTCTCTCTGTCTATCGTGTTGTGTTCAGGTACACTGTGGTCTTTTCCTCTTCTCACTTCTCTCTCTCGTGTTGTGTTCAGGTACATTGTTGTCTCTCTCTCTCTGTCTCTCGTGTTGTGTTCAGGTACATTGTTGTCTCTCTCTCTCTGTCTCTCGTGTTGTGTTCAGGTACATCGTTGTCTCTCTCTCTCCTTCTTACCTCTCTTTCTCGTGTTGTGTTCAGGTACACTGTTGTCTCTCTCCTTCTCTCTTTCTCCTATCTTGTGTTGTGTTCAGGTACATTCTTGTTTTTCCTTCTCACGTCTCTCTCGTGTTGTGTTCAGGTACACTGTTGTCTATCTTCTTCTCTCACGTCTCTCTCCTGTTGTGTTCAGGTACACTGTGGTCTTTTCCTCTCTCACGTCTCTTTCTCGTGTTGTGTTCAGGTACACTGTTGTCTGTCTTCTTCTCCTCTCACGTCTCTCGTGTTGTGTTCAGGTACACTGTTGTCTATCTTCTTCTCTCACGTCTCTCTCATGTTGTGTTCAGGTACACTGTTGTCTCTCTCTCACGTCTCTCGTGTTGTGTTCAGGTACACTGTTGTCTGTATTCTTCTCCTCTCACGTCTCTCGTGTTGTGTTCAGGTACACTGTTGTCTCTCTCTCACGTCTCTCGTGTTGTGTTCAGGTACACTGTTGTCTGTATTCTTCTCTCTCACGTCTCTCGTGTTGTGTTCAGGTACACTGTTGTCTGTCTTCTTCTCTCACGTCTCTCGTGTTGTGTTCAGGTACACTGTTGTCTATCTTCTTCTCTCACGTCTCTCTCGTGTTGTGTTCAGGTACGTCGGTTTTCCAGGTGACGGCCTCAGACGCAGACGACCCGACCTACGGGAACAGTGCTCAGATCGTGTACAGCCTCCTGGAGGGACAGCCGCACTTCTCCGTCGACCCCAAGACAGGTAGGCGCTCCCTCGACACTACCCCCGCTCCTGCCCCTGCACCTGCCCCTGCACCTGCCCCTGCACCTGCCCCTGCACCTGCTCCTGCCCCTGCCCTGCACCTGCCCCTGCACCTGCACCTGCTCCTGCCCCTGCCCCTAAATCACTGGAGGTCTGCAAAGTCCTTTCCAGTTGTACTATTTGTTTACATGTCCATTGTGTAACTTTTCTGGTGGAGGTTCCATCAAATTATTTCCCAGTGGAGATGTTATTGCTTTGTCTGGAATGTTCCACAGTATGGCATTAAAAATTTCTATCTTCATGGAGACCAAACCAGACCAAGTTACAGGTCAGATCTGTGGAGAAGCGACCCCCCGCTCACAGTCAGAATGCCTGTTTTTGCAGGTATTTTTGAGCAATAAAACCACCTGCAATTGAATAAATATAAGTCAGAGCTCTTTAATGTCATACTGTGGAACATTCCAGCCAGAGCACTGACATATCCATAGAAACAAGCGAATGGCGATCTCCCAGTCATTTAGAGTCAATTATTTGCACTTTTTGGTTCTCCTTTGGATCTTTTCTTGGTAACACAGTGGTTCAGTGAGTCCTGTTGTTCCTGAGTTTGCATGTTCTGCGAAATATTCGAGCCTAAACTTGAACTTAAATGTTAAACCTGATCATATTTTTACATATTTTTATTGTGGTCAAAGTGGACGCATTTGTTTTATAGAGTTGTTTTTCTAAATGCTTTACATTTTTGTGCATTCACTCAACATTCTGCAGTGGTAATTTACATCTGAAGAGCTTTTGAAGGTCTAATATTAACGCAAAATTGACTCTTGTGAACTTTAAACCATGTTCTAATGTTGTTACCTTCTCAAAAACATACAACACACTATAGCCACATCAGCCCGTTTTAGATTATAATGTGTTTAATGCTGCTTTGACACATTTGTTAATGTTTTACAGAAACAAATCTTAAAACCACATGACTCATTTGCATGAACTATAAGTACTGCTCTTAGTTCTTTATTTAAAAGTAATTTCACTCACTTTATTTATGTTGGTCACTTTATTTATTTAGGCTACTGTTGTGATGAAAAGACAGAAAAGTGTTTGTCTTTTGGACAGATGCACTTTATGTTGCAGTAACCGGGCTACTGGGTTTACATGCACCATACTCAAAAAACCCGATCATACCCGGGACACTGATGTGCTGTACCCATATGGAAAAGATATAAACAAACCATACACCATTTTAACATGTTTCACATGAATCCTAAAAGATTTGTATATGACTTTGGTAAATATGTGCAGCATGAAACATATAAAACGTAGGCCTGTATATGACACTAATCCCACATACAATATCCTTACAAGTGTTGGACAAAGGTCATTTATTTCATAGAAAAACAAGTGAAATGATGATTGTTTCCTTAAACTTGATTGCTGTGTTGTGTGTGTATGAGAGTGAGAAAGAAAATTATCACAGTGTGTGTTTGTGTGTGTGTGTGTGTGTGCATGTGTGCATGTGTGCATGGGTGTGTGTCTGGGGGTGTGTAATTGTCCCCAATATCTGCTATTGTCCCTTCTGAACTCAGCAGCTGGTTTGCTCAGCTGGTAATTCACTGGACTTCCATGTGGTAGACCTGGGTTCAAATCCCCCTTCACATTCTGATGTTTTTTTCTGCAACATATAATTAAAGAATACAAACATTACATGGATCATACAAAGAAAATGTAGTTTATCATGAACATTACCTGTAAATGTCATGCAAAATCTTCACTTTATCTTTACTAGTTTTTCATAATATAGTTGTACGAGAAAAATGCAAAAGGGGCCACTTTCAGGAGTAAACCATCGATGACACATATAAACATTATATAAAGATTTACTACAAAGACAGTGGTAAATTCTTATATATTTTTTCCAGTTTTTTCTATATGAGTAAACACACTCACTGGGTGGTACAATGTCTCCAAGGAGCCAGAGCCCAAACTTGAGACTGTGAAGCTACAACTCCAGTGGTTGCGCTGTCAGACACAGCCTTGTCTCCTCACGCTACCCACAGCAACCTACATTCAGTTTTGTCGATTAAAAATGAACATGATCAATGAAATCCTTAAAGACCAATTACCGGTTAGTCGACAAATCTTGCCCATCCCTACTGGCGACTATTTTGCCTACTTTGTCTGCAAGTGAAGCGTGCAACCTTCTCATCTCTGCTATTGATCATGGCAGCGTACATTTGTTTACCCATCTCCCTGATCATTTTGTGGGACACTCTCTCGTGGCGTGCTTGTTTGCTGACAACCCATTCCCACATGTTTAGCTCGAGCTCCTCACTGGCCTGACCCTTTTACTGTCCTCCTCGAACCGACGCTGAAGCTCAGATTTATTTTTTCGCCAATCTTTCACTCTCTTGGGGTCAACAGATAAAACATCTCGCGGCTGCTTCTCCGGAGTTTTCCTCTGCATATTTTACCATAGAAAGTTTAAATTTTAAGTCGTATTTTTTTTATTTTTTTGGCTGCACCGGAGCCATCAACAAAAGAAAGCACGATAGGCTACATAAACACAAAGCAAAACAAATCAGGCAAAGAAGAAAAACGTCCATCTTCTTTCTTGATTTTTTAATTTTTTTTAAATACATCGGACCCAACGTTATTTGGAACTGGTGGTTGTTTATCAAAATATTCACCTGCACCCGGCGTTTAAAGACGGTTAATTAAAGCCAGGCTATTATTTGGTATTTTTCGATAAACAGCAGACAGTCCAGTATCAGTCTTCTGTGGACTTCAGCTCTGGAGTCGAACCTTTCAGAGAGGAGTTCATCTTGGGTGGCCATCTCGTCGTGTGCTCCTGTGCTGCGCCTTTAAAGCGTCTCTTTTTAGTGTGCGGAGATAAAGGTTGTTTACTTTGCCAGTGTGCCCGGGGGAGAGCCCTGCTGAGGCCTGCTTTTCTTCTTCACCATTACAGCTCCAAATGAAACTTTGGCTCATTTGGGTTCTGCTGTTAAGGCTAAATAAACATTATATTTTATCTCTTTTCCCCACAGAGATGTCTTTTGAAGTGTATTTATATCCAAAATTAGACTTTAAAGGGCCCATATTACGCTGTTTTCTGATCTACGTTATATAATGATGTTTCCTCTTCACAAACAGACCTGGAGTTGTGTTTCGTTTGATTCTCACACCTTCACTGCTAATGACTAATTTATAAGTTCAACCCTGGAAATGGCAATTGCTACTGAACAAAAGGTAAAGGGAGCTGTTAACTTGAAATCTATGTGACATCACAAGGTGGAAAAGAGCATTTTGAGCTTTGGAGATGTAGACAGACTAATAATAAAGAGTTACTCAAACATGTATGAATAAGGTTACGTCACCATGTCGGAAACAATTTGCATCCACGCACGTCGTTTCTGTGTCCGCAAGCAAAGTCTTCCCTATCCACACAGCTTTGAGCATATTTGTTTACGTTTTACAGAAACAAAACTTAAAACCACATGGCTAATTTGCATAAACTAAGCGCTCAAAAAACACGCGGTTCTGCTTCTGTCAGACCAAAGGACACGACTCAGTGGAATATGAGTGTTCTTTCTGTGACAGAGGGGTGTTCTGCTGATGGTGAGTCTGTTATGTGCTTGTATCGCGTTGGAGATGGTTCATGTTAAACTTTTCTGCAGGTCGTACACATAGACTTTAGATATGAATGGACATATATATTCTAGCCTCTTAGTGTTTTGGCGCTGTATTACTTCGTGGCGCATAGACCTCCATCAGCGTATCAGCATTTTCAGGTGTCCACACAGTGCCGGATCAGATCTGTACTCCAATGAATTCGTGGGAGCTGGCGGCACCAGATCGTTCCGTCTCTGGAGCCGTTTTCCATTGGGTTAGTGTGAACGAACACTGCATCCACAACGAAAATGACTTGAATACATACTAGCATGGACAGGGCCTAAAACAAACCAAGTCCAGGGCTGAGATAACAACATTATAATAATTCCAATTTTGCATAATATAGGACCTTTAATTGCGACTCAATAGAAAACATAGTCGGCATAATTCTATTTAAGTTTTTTACTGAAAATCTTGTTTTTTTTAGTTGCCTTTAGTTTTTAGTTGCCTTGCCTACATATCACATCTGCACTTTTAGAATTTTTGCTGGGCGTTGTCCTCTCTTCTCCTCCTCTTCCCCCTTGTCCCCTCTTCTCTTCCTCCCTCCTCCTTTTCTCTCCTTCTCTTCCTCCCTCCTCTCTCTTCCTCTCTTCTCCTCTTCCTCCCATTCCTCTCCATCCTCCTTTCTCCTCCCGTTTCTTCCTCCTCCTCATCCTCCATCTTCTCTCCACCTCTTCCTCCCTCCTCCTCCTCCTCCTCTCTCAGCTTCCTCCCTCTTCCTCCTCCTCTTTCACCCTCCTCCTTCTCTCCTCCTGTTCCTCAATCTCCCTCCTCCTCTTCCTTTCTCCTCCTCCTTTTTCTTTCTTCTCCTCCTCCTCCTTCTTTTCCTTCCTCCTCCTCCTCTCTCCCATCTTCCTCTTTCTCCTCCTTCCTCCACTCTCTTCCTCCTCCTCTTTCACCCTCTCCCACCCTCTCATCCTCCTCCTCATATTTCTCTGCAAATGGAGATAAACAAACGCACTAATAGCTGTGTTCGTTGTGTGCGTTCTGTTCATTGTGTGTCTGTGTTTGTTGTGTGTCTGTGCGTCTGGAGCCTGTTCTGTTCTTCCTCACAGACAATAGAACAGAGCAGTGGACTTTCCTCTCGTGGAGTTTGAGGCTTTGGAAGAAAACTGGGTCAGACTTTTCAGAGGGAGAATCCAGGCACCAATCCAAGTTTGAGTTTGTTGTGTGAAACTCCGCAGCTAGCACTTTTAGGAGGAATTGGGGGGGTAAAAAAAAGAAAAACTAGAAAGTATCTGTTGCCAATGCACAACTTTGAAGCTCGATGCTATTGTTTTGAGTCTGCAGTCACATCGGCTCAGCTCACACTTTCTATCATTCCTAAAAAGCCCCACTGTGTCACTTTTTAGGAGATTTATTAGCATTTTAAAGTTGCATTGTGTAACTTTTTTTGGTGGAGGGTCCATTTCCTGCTTATCTCTATGGAAATGTTATTGTTTTTTCTTGTTTTGTTGATTTAATTCTGAATAAAAATCAATCCCGCTTTAAAAAGACCACGTAAACACTTAATTCTTAACAATGATTATTCAGAATTAAACTTAATTCTGAAGTAAGTGGGTGGTTTATTCTGATTTTAAAGCCAAATTAATTTATTCCTCAATCATGCAAACGTTTATTCTTCTTAAAAAATAATTCCGGTCGTTCATCCTCATCGGGTCGCCCTTCTGACGCTTTTCGGACAATCTGGCTCCACCAGTCCTGGCTTCGGGCTTTCCTCCGCTGGGAAGAAACGTTTAATGCCATAATGTGAAACATTTGAGACAAAGCAAAAACATCTCCGTGGAGAAAAGCAACTGATGGACCCTGAACCAGAAAAGTCACACAATGAATAAAAAATGTCTATAAAATCTAAACATGCTTTTATTATGCAATGTTACAATGTTCCCTCATCAAAAACAGGTTTAAGATGTCATCCATTCATGTTTGAGTAATTTAGTGATCTATTCAAACCCTCCTTATGGTTAGATGTAAGAGTTTGTCCAAGGCTCCGCCTACATGACATAAATATACAAAACATGATACAAAACTGAACACAACAACTTGACAAACCTGATGGGAACAACAAAAGTGAAAACTGACAAACTGTAAAGTGAAACTCACAAAATGAAAACTGTTAATTTCTTGTTTTTTGCCAAATTTCACATTTTCAAAATATAAATATGTCACGTGTCGGCAGTTAAAAATGCACCGTGTTACTTTTTCTGGTGGAGGCTCCATCACCTAGCCTGATTCCTCAGCCGGTTTCATTTCATTACACTTCATAGAAACCGTCTGACCTCACAGTGTTAGGATTCGTTCGCTCGACGGTAGGCGGGTACTTTTTATCATTTAACCAGTCGCTGTTATTTGGTTGTGACGTATGTAATGCTCCTCTAATGGGGCTAACTAGTATATTAAGCTTTTCCCAAACCCCGTAGGAAGAAGAGCAATAATCCTCTTGATAAAATTCACCAAACATTCTCTTGTTCTGACTTTAAATCTTCGATCTCAGGAATCGTTGCCAACACAGAATATATGGCTCTTCGCTGATTGGCTGGTGCCCGAACTCGCACTTCTGGAGTTATTGCGAACCCTCTATTGTATTCTGATTCCTGACCTAGTCGCTGAAGATAAATGAAATTGAGCGGAGGCACTAGGTGGAGCCAGCCTGGCTGTCCGTCACCTGCTTGTCTCCATGCAGAAGTTATTGCTTTGTTTGCAGTTAAACCAAATCAATCTTAAGGGGACAACTATAGGCTTCATTACAGGTCAGATCTGTGGAGAGGCAACCCTATTCACAGAGACAATTATTGCATTTTTGAGCAATAGAAACACCCATAATGAATAAATGCTAGATGAAAATGTTTCATGTTATATGCGGAACATTCAAGGGAAAGCAATAACATCTCCATGGAGACAAGCAGGTGACCGACCCTCTGCTGGAAAAGTTGCGCATAGTGCACCTTTAATGTTAAATCCAAAACTAAACCTCACAGCAGCGGAAGAGTTTTTGCAATCTTCAATTTTGCTTTTCAATTCTCAAAACATGGCTCAGTTTAGTTTTTTTTTTTTTGTTTTTGCAAAAGATCACACTTGTCTGTGAAACGGATTCTACGTTTAAACCGAGTGTGTTTTAGTCGTGCCGTAAATAACCCATTCATATTTCATGTGTAATCCACGGGAGAGCTGTGGAGTTATTGATATTCTGATCCTGTTCTTCTATTTTGGGCAGTGTATTCCCCTGGCAGGCGGTGAGAGATTAAAACTCATCAAATTCAATACGAGAGCGGACCTCATTGTGTAAGAGTGAATAATAGTGAATCGAGCCTTCATCCTTTTATTTTGAAACCTGCTGGGGATTTTGACACCGCTGGTATTTTGTGATTTGTTATTTATTGAGAAAATTGATGCTGTTTTGTCCAGATACTATTCTAGACCTGGGTTTGTTGTGTTTAACCCTTCTGCACTCCTAGGTACATTTTTGTACATCTCAGCTTTTCTTTGTTGGCTATACTGCACCAAATAGCACCAAAATTGGACAGTTTTTGATGCATTTTTAATTTCTTCTTCTTCTTTTTTATTTTTTATTTTTATTCATTTATTTATTTTATTTTATTTTTTTGGTGTGAAGGCTAGAGACGTAAATATTTGACGTTAAAATGATATGGGTGTGTTCTAGAGAGCCCCCAGCCTCTGACAAACATATTAAAATTAATAATTTTAATAATTAATAATAATTAATAATTAATTAATAATAATTCCCCTCATTGCCGCTAAAACCAGGTCTAAACCAGTTCTAAACTAAGTCTAAACTAGGTCTAAACCAAGACTAAACCAGGACTAAACCAGGTCTAAACCAGGTCTAAAACCAGGTCTAAAAAAGTCTAAACAGGTCTAAAACCAGGTCTAAACCAGGTCTAAACCATAAACCAGGTTAAACCAGGTCTAACTAAACAGGTCTAAACCAGGTCTAAACCAGGTCTAAAACCAGGTCTAAAACCAGGTCTAAACCAGGTCTAAAACCAGGTCTAAAACAGGTCTAAACAGGTCTAAACCAGGTCTAAACCAGGTCTAAACCAGGTCTAAACCAGGTCTAAACCAGGTCTAAAACCAGGTCTAAACCAGGTCTAAAACCAGGTCTAAACCAGGTCTAAACCAAGACTAAACCAGGACTAAACCAGGTCTAAACCAGGACTAAACCAGGTCTAAAACTAAACCAGGTCTAAACCAGGACTAAACCAGGTCTAAACCAGGTCTAACCCAGGTCTAAAACTGGATTTAACTGGACTAAATCATGCTGCATGGACCGTGTCTCCTCCTCTTCTGGGCTTTTTTATTTTCTTTTAGCAGACTTATGTGAAGATATCCTGGTCTTTGCTTCTCTACAGCAAACCAAGTAATCCAAAGTATTCAGATTACGTTACTCACTTTAAGTAATTTAATGGATTATGTTACAAACTACATAATGGGATATGTAATCTGTAATCTGTAGGGGAATACATTTTAAAAGTAATCTTCTGAACACTGACGTTTAACCACCTCAATCATGACTGTGAGTGCCTGTTTACACGAGAACGTTTGCGGGTAAAAACAACAAAATATTTTATCGGGAATGCCTTTCGTTTAGACAGTGACGCCGTTTTGTGGGTCTTAAAAACGCAAAAATCTGAAACCACCCTCCAGAGTGGGAAAGTTGAACATGCTCTGACGTAGTGTTTCCGTCTACACTGCCCAAGACGCAAAACTCTGGTCAGATCTGCTACACGTTTACGTCACATACATCACCACTTTTGCGTCACCGTATGCACACAGATTTCCTCTCGAAAACTCGTCGAAACGTGGAATAAAAAGTGAAGACGCGACACCGCTTTTGTGTCTTCTGTTCGGACCGTCATCATATAAACGTAGGCTGAGACTCGGGGTCGGATTTCCAAATAATAGGCTGGCTCTAAATTCGCTCCTGTAACCGCTTGCAGCAGGAGTTTTATTTGAGTGGAGCTGAACGCTGTGGGTGACGTCAAACTCACTTAGTCCACTTGTTTATATAGTTTAAGGTTCTGGAGACGGAGAGGACTTAAAAATATGTGAATTCTGAAGCGAGTGTCACTGAACCAAAACACAACCCCAGGTACAGTCTGTTCTTCATGACGATTCAACCTTCACAATTTTATTCAAACCTAAAGACGACTATTTTGTGCTCTTGAAGAATTTTCTCATTTCTTCTATTTTAAATGTTCATTCACTTATGACTCATAAAACCCACAGCTGAACATTCTCCTCCTCCAAGAATCACGTCTGGTCAATTTCAAGGTGGTCTTCCATAAATGTTCCGTATCCCCTCGGTGCAAACATCTGATGCAACGTCGCCCACCAGCTATCCAACGTTTGCATCGACTCATCCACCATCAAATTTTACACTGATGCAAAAAAAAAAAAAAAAAGAGCATTTGAATGTATAGAAAATGTGATATAAAATTCTGAATATAGCCTAAAGATCTCCCCTTAAAGTAGCTCCTACATACGCCAAACAATCTCGTTCTTATTGAAGTAACATGCTTTATAAATCTCCCCTCCCTTCGCTCTCTACGCTAAGTCACTCCCCCTTCAGAGCGCTATCACAACACAATTAATATCCATCCTACTTGCGAAGCTACTGCCACGTTTCTGAAGTTTTGGTGTACAGTTTTGCATCATTTAATCATAAAGAGGGTTTGAATAGGGCCCAAGAGATAATAATTTAGAATTCACGAAAACTATATTATCAGAATTTTAGGCTACAGCTGTAAGATAATTGCCATGATCTGCCTAATTTGAATAGTGCCCCTAGCAGGAGAGATCACTAAATTACTCAAACATGCATGGACAGCATCTAAAACTGATATGTTTTTGATGAGGGAACAATGTATTCGCTATTAAACAAGATTTTGCCGAATTTTACAGAAAGATTTACAGATACTTAAAAGTTTGTTCACTGCAATAAACAAAATCTAGTCAAGTTAATTTGACTTGAATTAAGAAAGTTTTATCATGATTTGACACTGACAGTGATTTCACTTGACAAGTAAATGTTCTGCCAATGAAATAAGACTTTTTGTACTTAAAATATGAAAATACATTTTGTTACACTTAAAATAAGAAAAACAACATTTAGCACTTAAAATAAGAAACAAAATCAAATGTTGCTTGAATTAAGAAAAACGCACTTATTCCATTGGCAGATCATTTTACTTGTCAAGTTGAATCTACTCAATCTACTCATGAAGTAAAATGTTCTTAACGTGTTCTTGTGGCCGTACCAGCTTGTCAAAGCCTGATCCCATCAGATCTCAGAAGCTCAGCAAAGCTGGGCCTGGTTAGTACTTGGATGGGAGACTGCAGGGAAAATCAGGTGCCACATGGAGGCGCCAGTTGTAAAAAGCTGTTGTTTTGTCCTTAGGCAAGGCACTTCACCCTCATTGCCGAGTATGAAAGTGGTGTGTGTGAGTGATGGTGGTGGTCGGAAGGGGCTGATGGTGCAGAGTGGCAGCCTCACTTCCATCAGTCTGCCCCAGGGCAGCTGTGGCTACAGTAGTAGCTTACCACCACTGGGTGTGGAGTAAATGAATAATGCTCTGTAAAGCGTCTCTCAGTGTCCAAAAATGCGCTATATAAAACTGATGCATTATTATTATTAATTCAAGTCATTTTGTTTTTTGTTTGCAAATTTTTACCCTAAAAAGTACTGCAACTGCAATTGTAACTTTATGTATAACACACTTAAAAAAACACACACACACACACACACACACACACACACACACACACACTGAACACCGTGCTACAGAACATAATTAAAAACAATATAAAGAATAAAACAACATGAAAAGATGTTGGATGTGACTTAAAACTGATGTAACAATTTTGAGTTACTGCAATACTAAATGAGATGAGATGTATCTTCAAAATAAGTACAATTTTGACATTTTTTTTTTACAATTTTATTTTTTAATATGAAAACACTACATTATCTAAAACACAATAGGCTCTATTCACGCTTACGGAAGAAGTTTGGAACCATGCGGATGACGACTTCCTGTGTACTAAGGAAGTCCTCATCTGCATGTTTCAAGACGTCTTCTCTAGTGTTACCAGACGTCCCTGTTTCCCCGGGACAGTCCCAGTGTTGAGCCCCGTGTCCCCTGTCTCAGCAGATTTATCCAAAACCAGTGATTTGTCCCAGTTTTATTCAAGAAATGTCTCAGATGTCCCTATTTTTGACCAATCTGATAACTGCCAACAGTAAAGAGAGTCAATTATTTAGGCAAAATACAGAAAAGCTGCTTAAAAATGACCAAAACACAAAGAAAATGTGATTATACTGACTCACATTAGTGCCAAATGCTGAACAATTCTCCGTCATTACGCACTCGTTTCACAACTTTATTATTACCAACCCAAACCAGGGACGTCCGAGTGTTTTATTTTGAAAATCTGGTCACCCTTGTCTTCCGGTTTTGTGACTTAAGCGTGAATAGGGCCTGTACATTTTCTCTGTTCCCTATTCTATTTCCCCATTCGCCTGCAGTGTCTCACCTTAAATGCAAATCTCCTTTTCATTTGGATCGGTATGATTGGAGCGTTCGAGTCCGGGGGCCGTTGTCAGTTCGCGTCGGACGTTAGCGGCGTTAGCGGTGTTAGCTGCGTTAGCGGAGGTGGCTGAGGGGCTAGCAGCTGAATGCTCGCGGCGAGTTTGGGGAGGTCGGACACCGCCGAGTGCTTCAGTGCGTTTGACAGGTGAACTTAGCCGTGCGGGCAGGTGCGGAGCCAGAACAACATGTTAAACAGAATTCACCTGACAGGAGGGCAGATGGGAGAGGAAGCCAGACAACACGAGAGGAAGTGTTTGGAGGTGTAAAGAACAGAGGAGGAGAAGAGGTGGAGGTGGGGAATAGTGTGAGGAGCAGCTATGAGTTTGTAGGGCTGAATGATTATTGCAAAATTATTACTGCTGTTTTTTGTTTTGTTTTCTGACAGATTGTGTTGATTTCTGTTTATTGCCAGTGTTGCCAGATTAGGTTTAGTGATTTCTGCCCAATCTTGTTCAAAAACCTGCCCTCTTCAGCAAAAAAAACAAAAAAACACCCAACATTTTGTCACAGAAAACATTTACCGTATCTTTTGAACTATATGTCGCACTTTTTTTCACGGTTTGGGTGTTTCTTATACTCCGGTGCGATTTATACACTAAAATTTTCACACTGACAGCGGCTCTAGGCTTGTGTGTCAGTATCTGCTACTCGAGTACTAATACTCCTGTACCACTGTCACTTGGATCTACTGTGCATGTCTTCTGCAGAAAGAGCCTCTGTCCTGCTGCAAGTAGTGAAACCTGCAGCTGAAAACGGTAATCGAGCAGCAGAAAGAAAGTTTGGAGTGAGGGATAAACTTGTGACACCGAAAGAGTGTGGCATGAAACTTTCCTGGAAGTCACTGGATGGACAGACAAAGCCTGGACTTCAGTGACACCGAAACCATCCTGTTGGGATTCAGAAAGGCCGGAATAATTCTAACTGGAACTGACGTTGAGTCTGACGACAGCGACACAGAAGATGAAGTGGCGCTCTGTTTACCTCCGAAGGTCACAGAGTTACTCAGAAGTGACGCCGAGGATGAAGAATTTAATGGATTTAGTGATTTGGAGTGAGATGGAGAGTTTGGTAAACTTGTTCTGTTCTGTTGTTTATGTTATAGTTTATCTGAAGAACTGTTCATATGTGACATTAACAGTCTGTTGTTCTCTGTTCTATTGTTATTACTAGAACTTGCCTTTCAAGGTGAAATGTCTGTTCCTGGTCTCTGATTTTATAAAATACATTTCCCCCAAAAAGTGCGACTTATATATGTTTTTTCTTCCTCATTATGCATTTTTGGGCTGGTGCGACTTATACACTGGAGCGACTTATAGTCCAAAAAATATGGTAATCTTTGAATAAATGTATATAATCCATTATTGGGCTTTTTAAAACACTGCCAGTATTGAGAAAACATGTTAAATGTAGAACAGCATTTTCTTTAATCACAGAAAAAAGGACATTTAATATTTAAATAAAAATGTTACGTACGCTATGTAATCTGTCAGCTTTTTAAAAACATTCCTAGTATTGCTAAAACATGTTAAATGTAAAACAGTATTTTAATTTGTGCCTTGGACAGATCTTGCAGGACAGGTGCAACCCACGCTTTTAAAGCTTCATCAGCCTCCCACTTCTTTACATAGTGCTTTTTATATTTCCCCCACTTCGACATTGTGCAAAAAATGCTGTCTAGCTCTTAAAAAATGGTAACGTGGCGGTTGGCGCGTTGCCGTCTAAAAATTCTGAAATGTATCACCTTTTATCTGACGTGAGCCTATTCCGCTGCCTCCCTATCTCGCTGGCCATGTCTGCAGCTGGGTGTGATCGCTATAGAGCCTTAAATTGGAACAACATTTATTTGATTTATTTATTGAATGAAATGCATGATTGGTGTGAAAACAAAAAAATGCCCAAACTTGTTGAAAGTAGCCCAAAATATTATCTCCCTGCCTAAAGGGCCGTTCACACCAAAGCGTCAAAAAACGCCTTGACGCCTCTATTTGGACGCCTTTACATTTGAGTTTAGTTTTTGACGCCGTGGACGAACAGGAGAAAAATACTTGACGCGCGTCCGTTGTCCTGGACACAAGAGCCCGGTCCTGCTCTTTTCCCAAAACAATGTCAGACCAGACTGATAGAGTTTTTTTATGACATAAAACATCAGCGGAGGAGATCGGGTCGACAACTGGGGCGTATATATATTTATACTCCGCTAATGACACTGGATCAGTCCCGGTCTAGTCCTGGTCTAATCACAGTCTAGTCCCGGTCTAGTCGTGGTTTAGTCTCGGTCTATTCAGGGTCTAGTCCTTGTTTTTGTGGTTCTCGTTCTGGTTCTCGGGTCTTTCTTCCTGATAATAACGTCTCTGCCTCACTGGATACTCGTCCCTGATTGGTTGACGCGACACGTCTGACACGAAAAGTTCAGCATTTTCAACTTCTTGACGCTGACGCCTTGGACGCGCGTCTAGACCACTGACGCCAAAATGCTCAAGATGCACCGCGTCGACGCCAGATTCGCGCCGCAAAAACGCAGGACGCTCTAGTCACGCGTCCACATAGACTTTACATAGAAACTGGATGCTTTGACGCTTTGGTGTGAACGGCCCTTAAGACTTCCCCTCCCCGCCTGACAAAATATTCAAAAGTCTGTTTATTGCTATTGAACTTGCAGATTCTTTTAAATCAGACCTTTTCTGCAATATTGACTTTTCAGATCTTTTGACCATGTTGTAGTAGTTTCATTGACTCTATGAATTTGTATTTGGAGTGATTCGTGCATGTTTGAGTGATCTTTATTTGCTTATTTTCAACACGCCATTTTGCTCTGTACTTAATAAATTTATTCATTTTCTTAATCAGTAAGTAGTCATTTTTGTCACGCTCACAATCTGCAGTTTTCTAAATCGTTCTAGATGAATATTGTGATTTAAATGCGCAAATTATAACACAATGATCCACTAGTGTCATAGATAATATCTGTCTAATGCAGCAGACACAAGCACAGTGCGTCTTCTTTAATAATTGTGCTAATGATAATAACAATGCAATCGTCTCTTCTGGGCTCTCAAGGCTGTCAATTGTCATGCATTATTCAGTCATCCCATAAGCAGTGCTGGGAATCGGAAGCGAGGCTCAGTCGCTCACTCAGATGCACCACTTTCACTTTACTGAGGTGGGTGACGTGTCTTGCCTAAGGACACAGGAGCCACTGCTGTCATAACTCCTGCTCCTGTTCAGATCAGACAAGATAACTCATGTCATTTTGATGCAATTTCTGCTTTTGAGTTTATCCGTTGACAATCTTTAAAGGGCCCATGTTGCACTATTTTCTGATCTAATGTGGTTTCCTCGTCACAAACAGACCTGGAGTTGGGTTTTGTTTTATTCATACATGTCTAACCCTGCATATTTAGGTTGAGTTTTTCTCTCAAACTGAAAACACTTAGTCCCACCTTGTGAAGTAATGTGGTAAAACAGAACATGCTCCGCTGTGTTTTTAAACTCCATACCAAGCCCTGGGGTCTCAAAATGACCGCCCATTCAAGTCAATGGCCCGAGCACAATGGCGCATGACTCCAAATTCGCCTTTAGTTTTGTGATGTACTTCCTGTGACTCTTTTCTCCCGCGGGCACAGGAACAGAGCGCGGTCTCGTGTATCATGTGATCGCTTTGACCAATCAGAGCGAGCGGAGCTAAAGTGGAGCCGGAGCGAACGATTATAAAGCGTTTTTTTAAGACAACTGAAGGATTTTGAGCTGAGAAAAAGTTTATGATCGCCACAAAATCCAACATTTTTGAAAGTTGTAGGTGCCCTGTCAGCCGAACACGAGGGTTAGGGTTGAGAAAAAATTCTTTCTCAGAACTTTAACTTCTTGGGTTCTTTTTAAAGACAATACAGTAAAGTGTATTTTACCTTGTTGACATGTTTCACCTGCTGCATCTTCAGAACTGTCCCCGGTGTTGGTGGTGACATGTCGCATATCAGCTGTTGTTACATCCTGTAGGCGTGGTCAACCTGATGGACCTGCAGTTCGCTGACACTGACCACGCCTCCCTGATGCACGATGACATCAAGGAGAGTCACCAGAACACAAAAAGACAAAGCAGAACAGGAAAACCAAAAATCTGCCATATCAGACCAGTGTAAAAGAAATAACCACATTCTGGATTGGGACGGGGTTCGGGTCATTGGATCGGAAAACAATGAGTTCAAACGCTGGATCAGGGAGGAGAGTGAAATCAGGAAACGAGGCACGGGCAGCGTTAACCGTGATGACGGAGCGTTCCTCCTTTCACACACCTGGGACACCCTCCTCCAGAGAACACCGGGCGACGGGAGGCGTGGTCAGTCTGAGCGACCTGCAGGAAGTAACAACAGCTGATATACGACACGTCAACTGCAACACCGGGGACAGTTCTGAAGATGCAGCAGCAGCCAAAACATGTCAAGATAAATACACTTTACTGAATTGTCTTAAAAGAACCCAAGAACTTAAAGCACATAAGAAGACAAAATGAACATCTTTGGCTTAATCCTTTCTCAGCCTATGGGATTTTTTTTTGCTGTAGTACCAGTGAGTGACCACTACGTCAACTGGAGCAGCTACAAAGAGCAACACCCTATCCAGTTATTTTAATAGATCCATGCTCCAAACCTCTTCACTAGAATAATTTGGATAATTTCAATCCTGGAATTGCAAATCTTTACTGAACTAAAGGTAAAACGTAGCTGTTAAAGGTCCGATATTACGCAAAATTGACACTTGTGAGCTTTAAGTCATGTTATAATATTGTTACGTCATCAAAAACAGTCCCGGAGTTGTGTTTTGTTTCATTCACACATGTTTCACACACAAGTTAACAGCTCATTTTACTTGTGTTTTCAGTTTTAGAGAAGAAAATATGCAAGGTTAAACATGTGTGAATGAAACAAAACAAAACTCCAGGTCTGTTTGTGATGAGGAGACAACATCACATTGATAAAAATAATAATAATACGGCATTTAACTTAAAAATTACAGCTTCATGACCTAACTAACTTAGCTGCTTACCCTTTTTTTATCATGTTGACAATATTAATTATTTACTTTGTAGTGTCACCAGCTTAAAAATCCATCCACACACCAAATCCAAACAATAGTCAAAGTAAAATAGTGCCACAAAACAATCACAAACCTCTTGGTCATTGATGTTGTATAACACATAATGGTGGAGGTTTTCACATAGATCCTACTTCAGTCTCTGTAGCTTTAGCCTCTCTGTGAAGGTGAAGTGTAGCCTGAGTCCATCCAGGCCTCTGTGGACTTCAGTGTGTTCTGGTCCAGCCCTGTGTAAAAATAATGAGAATCCCCCTGCACTGTATGTAAGTGCATGTGGGCCAGCTGATCCTCTCAGCTCAGCCAGGTCTGACAGATCCAGGTTAGCATTATATCTACACACACAGACTTCACCGTCAAAAGAACTGTAGACTTTTGTACTTTTTTGTACTAAGGAGAGTTTTAGATTTGACTTTGTTTGTAAAGAAAGTTTTCCTGCTCTAGATCTTTTTCATTTCATTTGTGAGTTCAACCTGGCGATACTATTCCTGCAACCAGCGCGTACTATTGTTGTGACTTTGTGTAAGACTTTTTTTTTTTTTAAGACATGTGACTTTGCACTTTAATCAACATGTGTAAATACAGGATGTAAATGTGCCAGAGTTTGCCCGGCAGGATCAGGTTCATCTGTCGTCCCATTGGCAAGACAAAAAACAGGACACAGGCTCAAAACATTCAGTCCATCAAACATGACACAGACATTAAACATCAGTGAATATGAATTGTAGTCAGGTCAGGAATCAGAATACACTAGATGGTTTGCAAGAATCCCAGAAGTTGTGGACCATGCACCGGACAATCAGTGACGATCTGTGAAGCCATGACGTCAAACTCAAGCGCCTTTTGTGGTACAGCACAACAGTAAACAAAGCGTCAAGATGGATGTAGACGGACATTCTGTGTTGGCGACAATTCCTGAGATAGAGGATTTAAAGTCGGAATAAAAAGAATGTTTGGTGAATTTTATCAAGGGGAAGGACATTATTGCCCTTCTTTCTACGGGATTTGGTGCATTACACACGTCACGACCAAACAGCAGAGATTGGTTAAATAAAAAAAGTACCCGCTTACCGTCGAGCGAACGAATCCTAATGCTGCGAGGTCAGACCGTTTCCATGAAGTGAAACTGGTTGATGAATCAGGCTATATTAACTGTGTCATATTAATCAAATGAGAACATACTAAAAGCACACGCAGCACACAGATTTAAGACAATAGAGGAGGGTTCCTGTGATCATGGAAAATCCTGGAAAAGTCATGGAAATTCAAAGAAAGTTTTGGAAAAGTCATGGAATTTTAGTATCTCTTTCACACAACTACAGCGTTCTGTTAAGTTGTCATTAGGCTGTTATGATTATTTCCGAACGTATGCGCCTTTTGTTTAAAAGAGACGACAATAAATGCACTGACAGTATTTTGAATGTTAAAAAACTATAAAACCAAACCATAAGGTGAGAGAAAAGGGTTAACGTTTCGTATTTAGCCCTGAAATATGATCAGTTCTACACATGTAGGTGCCGTAAAGTCATGGAAAATTCACTTTAGGTCATGAAAAAGTCATAGAAAGTTTTGAAATATTGTCAAAAATCACAATCACACTTCAAGATGGAGACATTTACTACGTGATGTTAAAACACATACAGATGAGTTTGTTATACTGCAGGTTCTTAGTTCTGTGGGGACCAGATTCCAGGAGCGTGCAGGAGTATGAACTCTTTTAATGGGCGAGAAGCAAGACCATAGAGGGTTTTACTGAGGGTTTTACAATGTCTGAGTAAATTATTAAGTTTTCCCAATTTTCCCAACATTGATTTTTGATCTAGTGTTTTCAGAGTCTGCTTGTAGAGCCTTTTTAGCAGCAGCAGTGTGTTCTGTAGGGCTGGATATCATTCAGAAGTTGCAGATAAGATGCACACCTCGATACATAGGCCACAGTATGATACAGATTTCAATACAGTGAGCTTTCGGTTCGATACGATATATTTCAAATCGATTCAATATGGTTCAATAAAAAATAAAGGCTAATTCAGGGCTGTGATACAAAAAGTCTTTGTTAAACCACTTCATCTTGCAAAGTTCAAATGAAACACAAACATTTTAATCATCAAAACAGTGAAAATGTCAAATGTGTTGCATAAAAGATTTTCCTTCCTCTGAACAAGCAACAAAACTGTAGCTCTGTAACAAAATAATTTAGCTAAATATATCAAAAAAATACTCTTGGCGATATATCGATACAGCAGCTCACAATATCGATACTGTATCTTCGCATTAAACCATACGATATATCGATATTTTGACATTTTTGCGCACCCATAGTGGTCTGGTTTGCCTGGCTCCAGCTCGTCACACGGCCATTTATCTGAGAGAGAGAGAGAATAGCGACATTTAGATGCAATTTTGAAGCCCCTGTCGTTAATGTTTCCTGATGTGCTTAAAATTCACCAAACCGAAACAGAATTTAATCTTGTTTCTCTCATTTTTTGATACGCTTTTTTGAAATGACAGTGGGTGAAAATTCTCCCACCTGGCCAATTTAAGTGGTGTGCGTGCGAGTGGTCGGCAAACACGGGCGACCTTTCTCCAGACTAACGCAGGGGAGAAACCGTGTGTATTGATACATTTCAGGAACATCCCTTTGTTCAGCTGGAGGTTAGTTACCATAGCAACAGACTACACAAACATGGGGAGATAGACACACTTGAAGATGCAGAGGCCACTGAGGGCAGCACAACCTTAGATTTCGGTGTTTTTGAGGAGAATGAATATTAAAGAGCTCATATTATGCTATTTTCAGATCGATATAATGTTGTTTCTTCATCACAAACAGACCTGGAGTTGCGTTTTGTTTCATTCTCTCATGTTTAAAAGACAAATCCTGCACATTTAGGCTGAGTTTTATTTCCTTCATTATTTGTCTCCAAAATCAAATGAAAAAAATGGATAATGCTTAGTTTTTTTCAGTTTTTGATTTTGTGTTTAAATGAATAATGAAAAAAAAAAAAAAAAAAAACATAGACCATCTGGAAAAAAAATGGACAATGGCCATTTCCCGTTTCTTTCTCTGTGATGCTGGATTTTAGCGTCACATACAGACTGAACCAGGACTAAACTAGGACTGAACTAGGACTACAACAGGACTAAAACAAGATTAAACCACCCTGCTCCATGGGCTCAGGGTCCAGTCTCTATCTCTCTCAAGTTCAAGATTAGTCCTGGTTTAGTCCTGGTTTAGTCCTGGTATAGTCCTGGTGTAGTCCTGGTGTAGTCCTGGTGTAGACTCAGTTTAGACCTGGTGTAGTCCTGGTTTAGACCTGGTATAGTCCTGGTGTAGACTCGGCTTAGACCTGATTTAGTCCTGGTATAGTCCTGGTGTAGTCTCGGTTTAGACCTGGTGTAGTCCTGGTTTAGACCTGGTGTAGTCCTGGTTTAGACATGGTTTAGACCTGGTATAGTCCTGGTGTAGTCCTGGTTTAGATCTGGTTTAGACCTGGTATAGTCCTGGTATAGTCCTGGTGTAGTCCTGGTATAGTCCTGGTGTAGTCCTGGTATAGTCTTGGCCTTGGTTTAGACCTGGTGTAGTCCTAGTTTAGACCTGGTTTAGACCTGGTTTAGTCCTGGTGTAGTCCTGGTTTAGACCTGGTCAAATTCTGGTTTAGTCCTGGTTCAGTCCTGTTTTAGTCCTGCTTTAGTCCTGGTTCAGTCCGTACGCGGTACAAAAGTCCAACATCGCAGTTTAAGTCACGTAAACGGGAAAAGGCCATTATCTGTTTTTTTCATTATTCATTTGAACACAAAATCGAAAAACTTAAAAAAACAAATCGTTATCATTCATTCATTTTGGTTTTGGAGACAAATAATGAAGGACATTTTTTTTTTTTTTTCTTATTTTTGGTTTTATTTTGAAAATGGATGAAAGAATGATATACACACACTCCACCTTGTGATGTCATGCGGTACAGGAAGTGCTCCACTTTGTTTTTAAACTCCATACATTCATTAGAATCATTCGGATAATTTCAACCAGTTTCCAATCTCTACTGAACTAAAGGTAAAAGGAGCTGTTAACTAGAAAACTACCTCTTCGTGACATCACAGTGTGGAAGAGAACATTTTAAGCTTTGGAGATGTAAACAGACATAATAAATGATGTGTGAATGAAACAAAACACAACTCCATGTATGTTTTTGATGAGGTAAGAACATTATAGCATGACTTGAAGCTCACAAGATTAAATTTTGCATGATATAGGAGTTTTAATTTTAATATTTAGCATCTTAAAGGTTGTATGGAGAATTTTTTTTGTTTTTTTGTTTTTGTTTCAAATTGTCAATGATAGCATTATAGAGATGCAGTAGCCTTGTAATTATGATGACCAAAAAAAAGAGAATAAAAATTCATCAACTCTGGACGTGGTGGGGCTAAACATTTGCCAATAGATAACGACACTGCCTCGTTATCTGTGAGCTGACAGGCTGTCAATCAAACTCCCTACGTTTCTAGCGTAACTGACTTGCCTGCACACTGCCATTACGTGGTTTGCGTACGCCTGTCACGCAGTCCACAGACGCAAGACGCACAGACGCTGTTTACTCCACCAACGCAACAGTTCTTAGCGGCTTTTTGACCTATATCTTCCTCGCAGTTCGCACAAAGTTTATTGCAATGGCGACAAGAATCCAGGAGCAGTTAGCCCCAAAACAAAGTCCGTTTTTGAGGTCGCTGAAAGAAGAAGACAAGGGGAAAAGCAGCGAAACCAAACTAAGGTGATTCTTGAAGATTCATTCCAGCGATGGCGCGAATGAAGCAGACACAGGCTCTAAAGACTGACGCATTGGTCGCCAAATTACTCCTGGACAGGTCACTTCTGCTTATTATGAAAACGTACTTTATTTCCAAGAGTTAGACAAACGTTTTTCAGGACACGAATGCGATATCCTATGTCTGAAAACTTAATTTTCAAGGCAAAGAAAGAGTCCGCTTGCTGCTGCGTGGTGTAGTAGTAGCTAGTTCATTCGCACGGAATCTCCGCGCCCCCCTCTCTGCCCGTTCCGCTCTTCTCCCTGCTCCTCATGGAATCTCCACGCACCGCTCCCCTCTCCTCTCCTCACTCCCCGCTCCGTTCTTCGCCCTGCTTCTCACTTCTTGTCCGCGCACGAAATATCCGCGCACCCCCTCCCCCCGCTCCTCACTTCTCCGTCTTGCCTAACCAACACTGTAGTTAGTTGTTTACAAGTCATGTGCAGCGCACCGGTTTCTGGCGTAAGGATGAGGCGGAAGGAGGCGTTTCTACGTAGGGAGCTGTGGGGGAGGGGGGGTGGTTTCACGCATGCGCAACATTTGAAAAAGGACAAACAGTCGCTGGATTTCTCGTTCCTTGGAAAATCCTCTATACAACCTTTAAAATCTGAAAACCGAAAATTATATGAGGTGCGGTAACTCAAGGTTGAGCAAGTATAGTCTAATAACTTGAAACCATCATGTATGAGGAGAGAATGAATAATGCTACGTAAAGCAGTTTTTGTATCTCCAAAGGTACACTATAAGCCCAATGCGTTATTATTTTAGTTTGACTATAAAATATGAGATATGAAAAACAAAGCCAGAATAACGTATGGGAGCCTGTAAAGGGCCTGTATTCTCCTTTATTTCTTCTTTGGGGCTACTTCCAGACACCATTTTATCTTCCTTTCATTTTATTCTTCTCACCACACCACTACTTTCTCCTGCGTCGTGTTTTTGTTTTGCCACTGTTCGTCTCATTATCTGATTTAATAACTGGTTTCGGAGGTGGAGCAGGTGGCTGCCCGAGTGGTACCAAAGCTCTAAATCTGTTCATAAAGGCTGCAGCTTGGAACCATTCTTCAACTCTTATCTGAGCCGTGAGGATATTATACAGAGCCCTCTCCCTTCTGCTTCGGCCTTGGACAGATCCGCAGCTTCACGCCCTACGAGCACATGAGTTATCAGCGCGGGGACGGGGGCTAACCTTGGGTCTGTGGAGTGGAGAGATACTGTGGAGGAAAGCCACACATCCTGCCTGCAAAAGTGTCAGGACCGCTCTGTGTCAAACTCTGCCTTCTGCGACGAGTTTCTGCTCTTCTACACACGACATCTACTTTCAATATTCTCCAATTCTCCAGGCTATAGGGATGAAGGGTTTTGGAATATATAAAAGTGAAAATGGAAAAAAGAGCTAAACTAATTCAGAATGTTTGTTGAGGTTTAAAGGTGCATTGTGTAACTTTTTCTCATGGAGGCTCCATCACCTCAAGTCTTTGCTCTGCCTGGAATGTTCCACAGTATGACATTAAACAGCTCTACCTTACATTTATTCAATTACAGGTGGTTGTTTGGCTCAAAAATACCTTGACAATCAGGCATTCTGACTGTGAGCGGGGTTGTGTTTCCACAGATCTGACCTGTAACTTGGTCTGGTTTGGTCTCCATGAAGATAGAAAGGTTTAATCAGTGTTGTAGTGACCGGCCTCGAGACCTTGTGGTGGTCTCGTCTCGGACTTGACTGTGTTTGAACTCAGTCTTGTCTCTGTCTTGAAGGTGCTTGGACTCGGTCTTGTCTCGGTCTTGAAGGCGTTTGGACTTGGTCTTGTGTTCATCTTGAAGGCTCTTGGACTTGGTCTTGTCTTGGTCTTGAAGGCACTTTGACTCAGTCTTGTCTCGATCGTGAAGGCGCTTGTACTCGGTCTTGTCTTGGTCTTGAAGGTACTTGGACTCGATCTTTTGTCGGTCTTAAAGGCACTTGGACTTGGTCTTGTCTTGATCTTGAAGGCGCTTGGACTCGGTTTTGTCTCGGTCTTCTATTGGTCTTGAAAGCACTTGGACTTGGTCTTGTCTTGGTCTTGAAGGCGCTTGGACTCGGTCTTGTCCCGGTCTTGAAAATGCTTGGACTCGGTCTTGTCTCAGTCTTGAAGGCACTTGGACTCGGTCTTGAAGGCGCTTGGACTCGGTCTTGTGTCGGTCTTGAAGGAGCTTGGTCTTGGTCTTGTCTCAGTCTTGAAGGCGCTTGGACTCGGTCTTGTCTCCGTCTCTAGGTCTGATACTTGAAGAGTAATAAAATAGAGATATATTTATAAAAAACATTGATATATATGTTCCAAAATAACTGTAAAATACATATAAATGTAGAAAATGATAAAGATGGTCTCAGTTTGGTCTTGATGGGCTGTGGCGTCGGTCTTGTCTCGGTCTTGGCCTTTAAAAGTCTCGTTCTTGTCTCAGTCTCGACCCTAAGAGGTCTTGATCTTGTCTCGATCTTGGAACCCTATGTTCTCGGATAGGTCTCTGTCTCGATTGGTGCAGTCTTCACTAAAACACTAGGTTTAATACCACACTGAGAAACATTCCAGACAATGCAATAGCATCTATATACACATAGCCTGAGATTTAGATATTTTGGACAAATTTTTGACCATTTGCAGTTGCACCTAGTTTTCTCTAAAGTTTCCAAACATGAGTAGGATGAGCAGTATTAAAAATAAAGTTTAGTGGTGAAAAAAAGTTGGATTTAGTGTTTAGTTCCACTTCAAGGAAAAAGCTAGTTACCGATTTCAATACCACAATGATAAAGTAGTTATCATATGGTCTTATACTAGTTCTAATATATATCAAAATTATTCAGAAAAGGTCCAAATGTGTCCTATTTATGTCATTTAATTTCAGTTTCAATACAGATACTAGTTTTAGTGTTGATTACTGTCTGCTTTTTAATTTCATTTTGAATATTCATGCAATCTTCCCAACATTATGTTTTCAAATGTCAACTCAAGTGAAGAAAAAAAACAATAGCATTATAGTTTTGATTTATACAGTGCTGTTCAGGGCACCCAAAGCTTTCTATAATTGAATCCATTACTCATTCGCTCCTCAGTGGTGGCAATCTTCTGTACCACAGATGCCCCAGGGCTGACTGACAAAAATGTGTCTTTCGTTCTGTAGCTTATGGCCTCTATAACCACTACCACTCACACAACCACACAAACGCATTTACACAAAGGCAATGAACTAAATAAATTGTATATATTGTGGATTGCGTTATGTTCTATTTACTCCAAAACTAATAAATGCTATTGGAAGTTTTAAATTGTTTATTCCTGACTTTTTACACACCATAATCATTTTACGTTTCAAATATCATCCACATAAACAACAGAAAGTAATTAAGATCTCAAGTGTATTGGTAAGTAAGGCCTCATCTACATAAAGCTGACAGAAAGCCTTCAGGCAAAGTTTAATGTGGGTCATTTATAAATAGCACAGGACCCAGGGTTGAACCTTGTGGGACACCCGGGTTTGTGCTGTATTAATTGAATGTTTCACAAAATGACCTGGGGAGGTTATTGTCCTCGTGGCTATGTGACCACAGTGATTTTGAGCAATATTATGTTATACAATCAAAAGCTGCTGCATGTGTTCAATAGAATTAGTGTATTTTTTACGGTTGAAAACCTGCCGTATGATGTTGCAGTCAGATGAGGAGGAGTACTTATAGAAAATGTACACTTTGTTCTCTTCTGCTTTGCACCTGAGCCTGTATTCCACCTGGACCAACTACTTCATGCTGTTTAATGACGCTACCTACACCACTTTGAAGTTGCAGGTTGGTTGAGGAGGGAGTGGGGGAGGTCTGTTTTTATTCATCGTGGAGTTACAGTAATTCCCAGTCTCAGAAAGTTAAGACGTAGTATAACATTTGAAGTATCGATGTATACTCAAGATAACTAGAGTGGCATTGTGGTGCATTTCTGTTCGTAGCTGTCAAGGAGCCTCTAGGCAAACTTATAAGTAGGTCAGCAATGAACAGAATTGGTCCCAGTGTTGACCCTTGGGGAATACTTAACTTTAATATCATTGTAGAATATATTGTAGGTGTAGTCATTTATTTTGCTCCCTTTGTACTTTTGCTGTCAGTGAAAACACTCATGTGTGATCATTAAAAACAATGTACACTTTGTTCTTTCTGTATGTTTGCACCTGAGCCAGTATAGAATAATTTAGAAAACCATTGAGAATAGAGTTGAAAGCACATCACAGTGTTTTTCTTACTATGTTTGCTTTATAGCGTTCTCTGAAGGTGTTTGAATAACAATGATCCCACCTACTTTCAAGTTCTCTGTATGACTATGACTCTGATGATTTCTTTTAACATTTTTGCCTTTAGGGAAGTAATTAAGATCTCAAGTGTATTGTTAAGTTCATTATAGCCTCGTCTGCTTAGAGCTGAAAGGAAGCCTTCAGGTTATGCTGAATGAAGCTCATTTATGAATAGCACTGGACCCAGGGTTGAACCTTGTGGGACACCCAGGCCTGATTTATTAATTGCATAATACAATCGTCCCTCGCTATATCACGGTTCACCTTTCGCGGTCTCGCTGTTTTGCATTTTTATTTCTTTTTTAGAGTGTATGAGCATGTATCGTCTTCCTCCCCCTGCGTCCTGATTGGCTGAGGGATTGTAGACCGTTGTCAATCAGTCTCCTCCGTGCCATGTCTTCTGTACAGTACAGAATGTGTTCAGCCAAATTTATATACATTTTCAATAGCTAGCAGTGTGATTCTGAAGTGCAGTGTGATCGGGCAATAGCCGCGCTTACTGTGAGGTCACCTCCTAGCCTGTCCCGACAGTGAGTCCTGGTTCAGTGTTGGTTTAGTCCTAGTTCAGTCCTGGTTTAGTCCTCCTCTTCAGTCCTGGAATCAGTCCTAGGTTAGTCTTGGGTTAGTCCTGGTTTAGTCTTGGTTCAGTCTGTGGATTATGCAGGGCAACAGTTAGATATAATCGAAATAAATATGATTGAATAACAGTTAATGGGCGGGTGCGGTGCTGTACTCCGCGGGTGTGGGTGTCCAAAAAATGGACCCGTGCAGGACTCTGCGCTGTAGGGCTCTATTACGGAATAAATTCATCTTTGAGTTGTTACATAAAGAAGGAGAAAAATAACAAAAGGACGACAGCAGCAAGAAGTTTTAACAAGGATGCAAAAAGGGTTGTAACTGTCCTGTCCGAGGAAAGTGTATAAAGTGTGTGGTGAGGGGTTTTACAGACTTAAAACAGATGTAATAATTGTAAAATATAAAGTTGACTACTTCGCAGATTTCACCTATCGCGGGTTATTTTTAGAACGTAACTCCCACGATAAACGACGCACCGCTGTATTAACAAAACGTATTGGGGGATTATTGTCATTATGTGTGACCAGTCAGTTTGAAGAATGCAAGGACCAAAATACATATAACAATAGATGGAAAATTCATGTATACAGTATTATAGGAAAATGTTAAATAATATATTGTAGGGGAAGGCAGTTTTGTGCTCCGTTTGTACTCTCGCTTTCAGTGAAAACACAGGTGTGATCATTAGAAGAAGTACACTTTGTTCTTTCTGTATGTTTGCACCTGAGCCAGTATAGAATCATTTAGAAAACCACTGAGAATAGTGTTGAAAGCACAACAGTGTTTTTCATACTACATTATTATTTTGGGCCTGCAGGCTTTATTTAGGACAAATCAGCAAACTGTTGGAGGGAATAATGTCACAGTGCTGAGGTCGCATGTGTTTGGTCATAGTTTAGAAGAGGTGTGTATAATATTTTATGAGTTAAGTTAATTTATTCAAGATGGACCATTTTTCTTTTTTGTAGCTATATTTTTCTTTTTCGATCCAACTTAGAGCAATAGTTTCATGGTCGTCAATCACATGTAAGGACAGACATCTAATATTACCTGCGTCATAAAAAATGTTAAGATTCTTACAGGGTATCCCCAGGTTTGACTACCCCAAGTTTAAGACTTTTTTAAAGACCTTTTAAAGACCACTTAAATGAAAAGTAAGACCAACACCAGATCCAATTCTAATAATGACCAACCAACTACTGGTACTAAATCTAAAATCTAAGAGCCACTGTGGATTAAACCTACACTTCCTCATGATCCATCCAACATCTTCCTCCACTCTACTGATTGTTAGTCATTGCCGCCGGCGCAAGAACCCAAAGTATTGTTTGCACATACTCTAAATTGGACGTTCATTCATGTTACTTAATTTCATGTTGTTGTTTTTTTTTCCCTCCCTCCATTTAATATTGCACCCCCTGTCCCTTGAAACTGAGCAACAAGGGGTAGGTGTTATAAGTAAACCCATATGTATGAACTGGGACACCCCTCAACAATCACATATGTCATCAATAATCTCCGCCAGCTTTTATGTAAGCGACGAGCTTTTGCCAGGAATCCAACATGCTGTCTACAATTTGTGAACTTCTTTTGTCTCTGTGGTCATGGAGCGGGGAAGGGGGCGGGTGCGAAGTGTCTTCTGCTACGTCAAATGCGTCATAGGTGTAGCTGGCCGCGTCATTGTTGTAACAAGCTTTAGTTCGTTGTCATGTGGGAGGGTGGCACAAATACGCTGCAATTTCTTTAAAAAACACCGAATCAATCTATTAACCACTTCGGCAACATATACAAGGCCCACACATCAGGAAGCTCTGAAAAGTTGATTTTGCATGAGATGGACCCTTTAAAGTAGCCATGATTATATTGTAGTAACTCAATCTTGATCAACCTTGACCTCCAGTATGGCTGCCAAAACATTAAGTCACATGACCATAATAGCCCTACCACTTACCTTTGCCAAAACTGTAACTGGGACACTCCTACCCCTACACGTGCACGCAAAACACAGGTGTCGGGGAGAGTGGTATGGCCAAGGGGTGTAATGGGATTCAGCCTTAGTCTTCCAATATTATATCCAAATAAAGTGTTTTTGCTAATAGAATGCATTATGTGATTCGACCTACCTTTTTGGAGCACTCAAAAGCACATATTTCAGTACATCATGTCACACTGACACAAGGTATGATCACTGTCACATTGAAAACTCTCAGCACTTAAGTCGAAAATTCTTACGTAGAGTTGGACACATCGAAATGAGTGTTGCTTTTAGTGGACCTGAGTGCACATTGAACCATGGACGGTGTGATGGGTGAAAGACAAGCAAACACTGATGAGACTATTGACAACAGCAGGTTACACACACAGTACAACACAGAGCGACAATCAGGAGTGGAGGAGACATGCACACAAGTATCGGCAGTGCAGCTTTTACAAGATAGTTATCCAAATGGAGATAATAGCAAGGCCAGTTTACTTTGAAGCTGAACTCAATACTTCAAATGAGCCCGTTCCCCCCAGACAAAGACAGACGGCTGGGTAGACGAGCGCTACACACATCAGGACTAACCCAAAATCACTTTCGACTTCTTTGTCAGACGAAAGGGACATTGTACGTGAAACTAGGCTGTGTAGTGTCTGGCTGGATGACAAGGCGGGAGCTTACATGGTTTCATTTGCATAGAGTTGTCAGGAAGTCTCCAGGTGCAAACGTATGTGGGTCAGTAATGAACAGCAGTGGACCCTGGACAGTTTCTTGAGGAACGAACTTAGTTTTGACATATTAATTAAAAATGCCAGTCTGAGAGCCTGTCCTGTTTCATCTGAAGTCATTTAGTCAAGACCAAATTGAATTTCCTCTGGGATCGATCTATCTATCTATCTATCTATCTATCTATCTATCTATCTATCTATCTTGCGAAGTAGATCACATGCATTTCTTGTATCTTGTATTTTATTTTATTTTATTGGTTCTATGTTGTGCACTGTAATAGTTTTAGCTTGATGCACTTTTATGCTGATGCACTTTTATTCACTGTTTTACCTGTAGCACTCTGAGATAATTTTATGTAAAGTGCAATATAAAAATAAAATATTATTATTATTATTATTATTATTATTATTGTTACAGTAGAATGCAAAAATAAATACAACATTTAATAATAATAATAATAATAATAATAATAATAATAATAATAATAATAATAATAATAATAATACATATTTGTTATGAATGCCTGAATAAAAAAATATTAATAGAATACATTAAATGAAATTATTGCTTTATTAAAAAGTGCGTCTAATATTCATTTGCATGTGGATAAATAATTATATAGATTTTTATTTTATTTATTTATTTTTTGTTCGATTACAATCTGAACTTTTGGACCCAATTAAATAACCAATGTATGGAGTTCATGTTTTGAATTAGAATTAGAATGTGTCTCTCACTTTTTTTTTCTTTTTTTTTTGTTGACTTCCTGTTCCAAACGGCACAAGCACAGTTCTTTGTACACAACAATCTGACAAATCTGTGCAGTAGTTTCTATTACAGGATGCACTGATTGTGTTGAGTGGAAAAAAACAAAACAAAAGTGAAACTTATAAAAACATGTAAATGCATTGTAAATAGGCAAGACAAAAACACCAGCTCTGTTTGTGTTGTAGAAGTCGACTAACCTCAAGCGCGTGTATACTGACAGATCGTGTGGAGGTGTGGATGTACAAACAAAGCTTTGACATAAATGTGAACAAACCGTTTAAGGCAGAAAGTAGAAGAAAACACTGGTCAAACAAGGTCAGAAACACAGACATCAGTCCCATGTGAAAAGGTGGAAGAATGAGACAGCTGGAGCCTCGGCCTTTAGACTTAGGCCTTAGGATGAAGAGGGCAGTAAGAGCAGAGGGAAATAGTGTTTTCTCAGAGGAAGAGTTCAGCTGAGGTGATGGAAAATATGGTAAGAAATCAGCATCTGTGCAGTTGCAAACACATCAGAATTATTTTAAGGTAAGGGCCCTTTGTGTAAGACCATTTCCAGTGCACATTAGCATATGCCTTTTAAGCATCTTCACTAAAACACCAATCAAGTTTAATGCTGCATTCCATTTTCTATTGTTAAAACAGTTTTAATCCAATCATGTGACCAGCTTTACGGATCAGTTTGTCAATCCGTTCAATGCTCAGAGCTCCTAGTTCTGGTTGTCAAGTTGGAAAAATGTAATACAGGCTCTACAGGAGCTCAGTGATGTCTTTACACAGATCTGGGAGGAAATCCTACAAGACATCACCCATCGTCTCATTAAAAGCACGCCACAATGTGCACACAAGCACATGGGGTTACACAAGAGACTGAGAAGCATTTTGAGCTGCAGAAATTCAATTTTGGCAAAATGGACTAGCCTGCCATATTATTATTTCATTTTGGTTTTGGTTGTCTGCGAAATTAAGCCCTCTGTAGAGAGAAAATTGTATTTCTGTTAAAAGTGGTGGCATTATTTTGTTCCTAAGACATTGCCTGATCCAAATTTGAATAGATGTCTAACTTTTTTTTTTTTTTTTTCATATTGAGATCTGATGTGTTTTCAAAGTGTTCCCTTAAAATTTTTAAGCAGTGTATATGGATATATTACAGTAAAGACTCAGGTCAGGCAGTGCTCAATCAGCCAAAACATGGACCAAATTGAGTTAATTTAGTAACATTCCAGGTACTAAATTAATTAATAAAGCAATGTTTGAGAGTTAGAGTTGGCATAACAGAGCATAAGAGCATTTACAGCTGTATAGGAGCAGATTCATAGACAGCAGGGGGCAGCAGGGAGCAGCTTATGAGAAAATAACTCTGCACTCTGAAATGTTCTCTGACTTTACGAGTAGAAATTTTGAGATCAAGTTTTTTATTGCCATTGCAGCTTTTACTGGGTTTCAGATTACATCAACTTTCACAGGCCAATATTGATGGAGGCAGCTGAAATTCATATTGTTAAACTTTTTTTGTTGTTGTAACTTAATGTGTTTTAGGGTTTAGCAGCTTCAGGGCGACAGTAGCTCAGGTGGTAGAGGGTTTGCGCTCCGATCCGAAGGTTGGCGGTTCTACTTGCTGTTGAATGCTGTCTTTGTGTCCTTGGGCAAGTAACTTAACCCAATCTGCGCGTGCGCGTGTGTGTGTGTGTGAATGGGTAATTTCATGGCAAATAAAATCTAATCAATATGAAAAACTGTCTCTTTCTTCTCATCTGGAATTATGACACATCACATTTTACAATCTGAAATCCAATCTAATCCAAGTTTGATTGATTTCAGACCCATATCTCGCTCAGATTCAGAAAAATTGGTCCATGTATTCATTTCCAGTCATATTCTCTATTTGCTGGTTTACCTAAACATCCACACTATAAACTCCAGCTTAAACGGAAAATTACTCTGAACTCTCAAACATCCTGAGTAGAGCACTAGTACCGTATTTTTCCGACTATAAGGATTATAAGGCACAATATCAATAATGTTGAATTCTCACTTTTATTTTCATACATAAGGTGCAGCAGATTATAAGGCGCATTAAACGAAATAAAAGGACAACACCTGAGACTGATCCTTTACCCCAGGCGTCCACGATCAATTGGCAGATCATGGCGTAATTCGCCCGGCGTTGCCTCCCTGTCTTGGTGAATGTGTATTATAAATGTCAGTGAAGGTTTTTTTTTTTTTTTTCCTATTAGGAAGACTCACATATAGTGCCTCTGCTCAATTTCATTTCTCTCCTAGCCACTAGGTCAGGAATCAAAATACATAGACAGTTTCGCAAAAACCCCGGAAGAGCGAGTTATTCACCATATATTCTGTGTTGTCAACGATTCGCGAGATCGAGGATTTAAAGCCGGAAGAAAGAGAATGTTTGTTGAATTTCATCAAGGGGAAAGATGTTATTGTTTTTCTTCCTACAGGATTAGGGAAAAGCTTAATATACCAGTTAGCCCCGTTAGTGGCGCATTACATAAGTGACGTACAAATAGCAGCGATTGGTTAAATAAAAAAAAGAACCCACCTACCGTTGAGCGAACGAAATCTAAGGCTGCGAGGTCAGATGGATTCTATGAAGTGAAACCGGCTGATGAATCAGGCTAACTCATATATACATTGAGTAATAATATGTTTAATTCAGCTTTGCACACATTTGTTCATGTTTTACAGAAATGAAACTTAAAACCTCATGGCTAATTTGCATAAAATATAGGCAGTCAAGAACAGCTCGCTCCTTGCAGTCAGCTTTTGTCGGACTCCTCGAGGCTCTTGACTACGGTAGCCGTAATGCTCCGACAATCCATCCATCCAAGAGACGAGGCTTCGTAGTTTACCAAAGTCATACCGAAACATTTTGACAGATTTCTGAGTGCCGTATACCACATAAAATCGGTTCGAGGCCAGTAAGCACAACCAAAATTCATACAAAAGGTGCAATGGATATACATAAGACTCACTGTTGCAAAATTAAATGATTTTAAGTGCGCCTTATAGTCCGAAAAATACGGTAGTTGTAGTAGTAGCTGTGTTGCACCTGATATAATAGTCCGCCAGTCTGGCAAGCTGTTTATGCTGTAGGCCTACTTCAGTGGGAACCTTTTTTCTGTTTCTTTTCTTCTTTTTTTTTTTTTCAAATGCCTTTACTATTCTACCTTTCTACACTTTTTAATAAACAGATTAATAAATATTTGAATGGGTTTGTTGTGCACAGCTTTTATTCCTCAGGCCACAGTGAGGAGTTTGATCCAGCAGTAACCAGCACTCATTATAGTGTTACGGGTCAGAGGCTCAGAGCCAAACTCCAGGCATACTTTAGCTTCTCTTTTATCATTAGCACTACCACAGAGTTCTGAAAGCTCCGCAGCAGGCACAAGGGCTGGGGTTAATGCACTGTTTTTTGAATTTTAAATGCAAAATAATGTAACCCTCAAGACCTACAAGTTTTGAAAGTTTAAAAACAAGTAATACAAACTGTCAGTGATCATGGTAAGGTTGAATAATGGATGCTTCATGTTCAAGTTATTGCTAAGAAACAAAAATTAGAAGGGTAGGTTACATTATGGATTAAAAAAATTTACAAGAGGGGGTATTATACTTTTATGGGGTATTAACTGCGAACACATAACATATTTAGATTATATATTTGGCTAAAAATAATGTATTAACATGTTTAATAAGTTTCTGTTATTTTTATTTTTTTTAATGCTCTCCACATTAAGTCTCCCCCTTCAGAGCGCTTTCACAACACAATCGGTGTGCGTCTCACTAATGAAAATACTGCACATCGCATCAGGTTTGTCAAGTTCAGCGCTGTGAACAGTTTTGTATCATTTTTTTGTATGTTTAACCGTGAGGGAGGTTCAAATTAGTTTGATTCATCAGCTGGTTTTACTTCTTGGAAACCGTCTGACCTCGCAGCTATAGGATTTGTTTCGTTTGACGGTAGGCGGATACTTTTTTTTTTCATTTAACCAATTGCTGCTATTTGGTCGTGGTGTATGTAATGCGCCAAATCCCGTAAGAAGAAGGGCAATAACATCTTTCGCCTTGATAAAATTCAACAAAGATTCTCTTTGTTTTGGCTTTAAATCCTTGATTTTGGGAATTGTTGCAATCACAGAATGTATGTCTTTGTCTACATCCATCTTGACCGCTTTGTTTGCTGTTGTGCTGTACCACAAAAGGGACCCAGGCAGGTGCTTGAGTTTGATGTCATGGCTTCACAGCTCTTCACTGATTGGCTGGTACACGGTCTGCAACTTCCGAGGTTCTTGCAAATCATCTAGTGTATTCTGATTCCTGACCTAGTCGCTGGAGAAAAATGAAATTGAGTGGATGCCCTAAATGCCTGGCTAGGATTCGTTCATGGTGACGTCAACTTTCATCGGGCACCACAGTTTTCTAATGCAGAAGAAGAACAACTTGTTAATTTTATTAAATCATTTAGTTTGCGTGGTCTACAACTTCCAGGGTTCTGGCAAACAGTCTAGTATATTGTGATTCCTGACCTAGTCACGGGAGATAAATGTGGAGACACTAGGTGGCGCCAGCCTGGGTAGGTTCGAATAGGATTCATGGACTGGTCGTTCATTATGTGGTTGCACAGAAAAAATAAATCAGTTACATTATTTCAGTTTTATTTATTATCCGATTCTGAACAATGTTTTATTTTCAAAAATGACAGAATTCTCTCTCACTCTTGATTCACTCCTGACGTATGTGAAGATGCTTGTCTCGGTCACGTGATATTTTAATGCTAATATTAAACCCACAAGCTGCAAAATGAGTAAAAAACAGACGTCTCTACAAACTTGTATTATTATATTTCCAATATACCACCGTTTTTGTGTTGGTCGTATCATTTTATTGTGTCGTATTTATCCGCCATATCTTAAAGACCGGTCCCTCAAAATATTGTCTGACATTAAACCAGTCCTTGGCGCAAAAAAGGTTGGGGACCGCTAGAACAAGGCCCAGGAGAGATTGCTAGATTACTCAAACATGCATGAATGACATAAAATGACTTCAGGCATGTTTTTGATGAGAGAACATTATATCACGGTAGAACGCCCATCTATGAAAACTATATTATCCAATAGCAGCATACATATAATATAATTTCCATTCCATGTTTTATCTAATTATTCCACAGCTGCCATTACATTTGGATACGCCATCTATATAATGTAAATCAGAACACAGTAATATCACACCTGGGTGTTCCCCAAGGGTCAACTGTGGGCCCCCTGCTGTTCATGTATGACCCACTTTAACTTTGCCCACAGGCATCTTCAGCTCAAAGCTTTTCACAGAGGAACTCATCAGATATGCACCAGTATGTGACCAGGCACAGACTGGAAATCTACATTTGGAACATGATATGTAAATAATAACTTACATAATTATTATATTTCCAAGGAATTCAAGAGCATGACACAAAAAAGGGAAAAAAATACATGTCACTAAATTGAAATAAACTGAATTAACTTTTCCTTTCAATACAGCAGCATTCGCAGTTCATTTTTATCACAGCTATACAACTTAGACTTTCCTATGGCCAAAGGTGGAAAGACTACTGAAAAGTGGTACTCAAGTAAAGGTACAGTTGCATGGGTAAAATGTACTCCATTACAAATAGTACTGTTGCCAAATTTGTACTTAAGTTGGTAAAGTAAGCATGAAAAATACTACTCAAAGTATTAGTTAAGTGACAAAGCTTGATGAATCAAGAATCACATTTCAGAACATGTTTGTACAGATACAGATTTATGTAGAATAAGATTTTATGGTTTGTGGAGGAAATTATGGGATTTAAAGTTCCTATATTTTTCAAAGCTGACTCTTGTGAGCTTTAGTCCATGTTATAATGCTGTTATCTCATCAAAAACATACCTGGAGTTGTGTTTTGTTTCATTCAGATATGTTTGAGTAATCCTGGATTCTACTGTCTACATCTCCCAAACTCAAAACACTCTGTTCCACCTTGTGATGTCATGAAACAGTAGTTTTCAAGTTAGCAGCTCCTTTTACGTGTATTTCATTTGGTAGTTCCAGGCCTGATACTATCCAAATTATTGTACTGTGGATCATCAGAGAGCGATGGACAGCAGTGTTTAGTTTTAAGGGTTTTATTTACAATAATCCAAAAGCTGTTTTAGTATAAATGGGAATCGACATGTCCAGGGGTGAGGGAGTTTGTTAAAAAGTTTGTTGAAAGCTTGTCCAGAGGTTCGGGCGTTTGGTCGGACTAGCCTGGCTCTGTGGCGGGCAATCGACCGCTGGCATGGCCAGTGTGGCGCCTTGTCCCCGGCGTGCCCCAGTTTCACCCACAGAGCGGCCGACAAGTCTTAAGACTGCCCGGGGATCTCGTCTGGATAGAGAGACAACAGGGTGTGAGAGAGTGTAACAGACATTCAGTTAAAACAACAAAATGAAATCCAGTCAACATTCAATCGAACATTAGCATCCCCTTAACATTTACTGTGAGTCCCATAAGTGCAATGTGATGAGCTGCTTCCTACTGACCTGGACAAAGAGACAACAGGGTTTTTAAACAAGCATTGCCTCTTCCCAGCTGCCAATTACATGACCATTGGCCCACACCAAACAGGAAAAAATAATCACAGAGAAAAGAGAGAAAAACCACACCCATTTAAAGTGACAGCAGAATGATTCTCTGTTAACCCAGTTACAGAGCACTTTCTCTATCAAGGTTTCGTGTCTATGTCACAAAACCACGTGACCTGGTGTTTATGTCGTCATATTGGAGGTCAAACTATCCATCTGGATGAACATGCAATATTTGTGTGCGCTAACATTTGAATTGAATTACATTAGTTTTGACCTGTGTTGCTGCTGGATGTTCTGTCATCCAATCTGTCTACTAAAGACGGAGGCCAAAGTATCTTTTTATCAAATCCCGGCTGATAAAGAGGTGGATAGCAGCCATAAAAAGAGAGGGATGGAGCTCACTGAGTACAGTCGTCTGTGCAGTCAACATTTCATTTCTGGTGAGGGACCAGCTCCACACAGACGAAGAAGGGATTTACAGTGAATGAAATGATATATACCAAAAGTATTTTTTTCTTGTAGGTATGAAGAAGGTTAACCCATTTTCACCAGATTACATCCCATCATTATTCACGTTCACCCCATCGCCAGTGAAAGACAAAGCAAAACATTTGCTTATTTCCTATGAAAGAAGATCTAACATGAAAAAACAGATACTGGAGGTTAGGCACAGAGAGCGTTGATTAAACTAACAACGTGTCTGTCTGAATTAGATAGGGATCTATTCCACAACCTAGGAGGACGACTTTAGCTTTATACCTTTTTAATGATGGCTGATCTAATGAGCTGGCAATTTCGAACAGTTTTATCTCATTTGCGCTGTTTAAAGTCACCATGATCATATTGTAAACTGAATAACACCATCCGGATCAACCCCAATCTTGACCTCCAGTATGGCCACCAAAACATTAAATCACATCACACGAAAATTCTCAATTAGGACATGACATCACAAGGTGGGACAGAGTGTGTTCTGTTTGAGAGAAGAACTCAGCCTAAATATGCAGGGTTTGTGTTAAATATGTGAATAAAAACAAAAAACAAAAAAAAAAAAAAGCAACTCCAGGTCTGTTTGTGAAGAGGAAACATCATTATAACATCGATCTGAAAACAGCCTAATATGGATTTCTGATATTGATTGTGATGAATCTTGCATCCTTCCTGTGGTCAGCGTGCAGCCTGTTTAGCTCCGAAGTGCTCGTATGATAAACGCGTAGTTAGCATGAGCCCCCTGAGCAGTCTGTGTGCGCCGTGGCGTGTTTGTATGCGCCGTGACCCTTCGCCTTCGTCTGGTTAGCGTGTCACATGTTGTAGCCTCGTTGTGTATATGGTTAGCGTGTTCCTCTGGACATCCTGCGTGCACTTCCTGTCCACTGGAGCCTGTCCTTGTCCGGGGCAGTGAGGCAGAACACAGGGTCCCCAGGCGGGCGCAGTCACAACCCTCCCCACCCCCACTACCACTCCTCCTCCCGGTGCACGCGGGGTTAAACGCACAAGCACGAATCCCACTCGAGCAAGGTCAGGGAGGAGCGTTAGGGTGGAACTCTGAAATCATGATGGTTCAGAAGATACAAGTTGGAGATTTAAGGGTAAAATTGGAGTCATGTTTTCCACAGGAGTCTTAGTAGCTGGTTAGAAGTGAATTAGTGCAAGACCCAGTGGCATAAATGTCCCATATTACACAAACATTTACTCTTGTGAGCTGTTTGTATGACATCACAAGGTGGAACAGAACATTTTGAGCTTAGGAGATTGTAGACAGACTAATAATAAATGATTACTCAAACATGTGTGAATGAAACAAAACACAACTCTAGGTATGTTTTTGAGAAGGTAACAACATTATAACATGGCTTAAAGGTGAATTGTGTAACTTTTCTGTTGGAGGATCCGACAAGATGCTATTGCTTTGTCTGGAATGTTTCACAGTATGGCATTAAACCTTTCTAGCTTCATGGCCTCCAAACCAGACCAAAACGAAGGATATGATTATTGACTTTAGAAAGCAAGCGCCTCGGTATGATGTCACAGAGATAAAGGGGCAGTCAGTTGAGTGTGTGGACTTATATAAGTATCTTGGAACACTCATTGACTCAAAATTGAGTTTTGACGATAATTGTTCTGTTGTGTGTAAAAGAGGCCACCAGCGCCTTTACTGTCTGAGAAAGTTGTCCTTTTACCGTGAAGACAGAACCATGATGACACTGTTTTATAAAACATTTATGGAATCAGTTTTAACGTTTTCATTGGTCTCATGGTTTGGGAGCATTTCTGCTAAAAACAAGGACTCCCTGAATCAGTTGGTTAAATGGGCGAGTGAGGTGATTGGCCATCCTCAGAGCCGCCTGGACTCTCTGTACTCGAGACAGTTACAGAGGATGTCCCAGAGTATTTTAAAAGACGTGCAACATCCACTAAACTCAGAAGTTTCAGCTGTTTCCCTCTGGTCAGAGTCTTTTAGTCCCAAGATCTAGAACTTCATTCCGGCTGCTATCGTACTTATGAATAAATTGTAATCTATTTATCTAAGATTGTGTGTTTTTCACATATTTAATATTTATTGTGATTTTAGCCAAGCGTGATGGATGAATTGAATTAGTTGTTTATGGAACAAACCATTCTGTACTGCAGCTCTGCAACACTTCATTTTGTAATTGTGTTTTTATACGTGTTTTGTGGATGAATGAAATGTGAAATATGGAACCTGCCTCTCAAATCTGCAAAGCAAATTTACCTACGGGTACGAATAAAGCAACCTAGCCTAACCTAACGTAGACCAAGTTATAGGGCAGGTCTGTCAGAATACCTGATTTTCTATTTTTGAGCTATAAAACCACATGTAGTTTAATAAATGTAAAGTGGAGCTGTTTAATGTCATACTGTGGAACATTCCAGGCAGAGCAATAACAAATCCGTTACACAATTAGACTTTTAAAGCTCACAAGAGTCACGTTTGTGTAACACAGGACCTTTAAAATGAACACGTTTTAAGACCGTGAAAATAAAGTACCTATGTCGTGTAAAAGGGCGCCGGGCATTTGAAATTTAAATGTTAAATCCTAGTAGGGCCCGATGGTGCTGTGGTGGTAGGCGGTCTCCAGAGCTCCAGACAGAAAATCCATCTCTTCTCCCCTCGCTGTGGTCTGTGGTGAGAAGATTACACAGAGGGAGAGAGAACGGTCACGAGGATAGTGTTCTAATCCTGTCCACTCCCCAGTACTTTAAAGAAGCCGCATTGTGCTTTTGTCTGCTAATTATAATCCACGACAGAACCTCTTATAGATATATTCTGCGGACGCCATGATCGTGTTTGGCTGCTCTTGTGGTTGACTGGCTTGCACACTGAGCCTAAGGTACATTTTTGACCAAGTAAGAAGCGTAGCACGTGCAGTTAAAAAGACAGAAGGTAAGAGCTTTGTGATTTGAGCCGTTTGTTTTTCCTGTATCCATGTCGACCCTGGATGGAGCAAGCCTTACAGAGCTACTTTTTAGCACTTTGAAATACTTTTTAAAAATTACTTTTGAAACAATGCTACTGGCTTTTTACACCAAACATGGTAGAAGATGTTCCAGAGGGAAGGTCCTGACTCATCACCAACTTGATGAGACAGAGAGGCTTAAGAGAGGACTTCCTGTCTTCACCTGGATGCTGCTGTAATGCCTGGGTTGTAGGACAGAGGACAAAAAGGAGGGACGCTTTTGTCCTGAGGGATGTTGCTCTCCACAAACTGCCCTGACACTAGATCTGATGACTCTACTCTTGAACTGAACTTCACTTCCATTCAAAAAAGTTTATTGTCAGTTTTCACATGAAACATTTAGAATTCGAAATTGTGTTCCTCACTCCCAATCTTAATGGAAAAGTCCAAGTGTTCTTTGGGGACGCCCAGATTCCTGCTCCCTGGCCGCCTGGTGGTTGCATTTTATTCAGATACAGATTTCTCATTAATAGGCTACCTTAAAATATGCATCTGATGTCTCATAGGCTACCTGGGTGTCACCATGAAGTGTTAACAGCTACATTTAAGTGTTAACCGCTACGAAATGGTTCTAGTGAAGGTGTACGGAGTTTAAAAACACAGCAGACCACTCCTTGTATCACTACATGACATCGCAAAGTGGACTGTTTTCTGTTTAAGATGAAAAAACAGCCTAAAGCCCTGTTTACATGAGAACACTTGCAGGTAAAAACGACACAATATTTTATCGGAAGTACCTTTTGTTAAGACGCTGATGGAGTTTTTGGGGCTTAAAAACACAAAAATCTGAGTGCTCAAGACACAAAACTCTGGTCAGATCTGCTCACGTCGCGTACGTGTTTACGTCACATACATACAGTACACGGAAACAAATGTCCCAACAAATGTACAGAATATGCAGAGATACTATTAGTGAACAGAGAAGGATCTGCAACCACCTCTGTCAAATTCTGGATGCACCAGTTTGTCGCAGGTGAGCCAGACGCATATGGACGAGACCTGGGAGAATGAGTCGATGGTGGGACAACTTTGTGGAAGGAGTAGCTGATGAAAATGCGTGGTGTGAAAACTTCTGTATGTCCAAAGACGCCCTTGTTGCTTTAAGTGAATTCTCAATCGAATCCCACACACTTTTGTTTTGCGTCACCATATGCATGCAGATTTCATCCCCAAAACGCTCATCTAAACACGGAATAAAAGATGCAACGCCACTTTCCGTCTTCTGTTCAGACCGTCATCATATAAACGCAGCCTCAACATGCAGAGTTTGTGTGTTTAACACGTGCGAAAGAAACAAAACACAACTCCAGGTCTGTTTGTGATGAGGAAACAACATTATAGCATAGATCAGAATATGTTCCCTGCAAAACCACGGTCCACTGCAACATTCCAGGCAAAGTTAATATCCAAAAAAGTTGCACAGGTCACTTAAAAGTTCTAAAACGTGGACTGCCTGAGCTGTGATATCAGGAGTAGATCAGAGGCCCCGGAATGAGTTGGAGAGTGGAGTTCTGCGGGGTCTGTACGCTCCTCTCCCAGGGACAGAGAGGTGAGAAGAGCTGGCCCTTCTGTCGGACGCTCTGGAGACTCATGTACACGCACGCTACATTAGTTTAACATGTGCCCCATTCCAATCCATGTGGAGCACGACATGACACAGGCGGCTGTATGAATACTGCATATGGGATGTAGCTGGATCGTAAAGCAGACCTATTCTCCTTAATCCATTTTTCAGATGTTGTAGATGTTTTCCCTGCTCGTTCATCCTCTGAAGTTGTGTTTGCAGTCATTTGTGCAAGTCTGAGTAATCTTTAACTGGTTATTTTCAAGATGGAAAATTGCAAATCAACACAACCACTGCTCTGTATTTACTTCATTCTTCTTCTTCTTTTTTTTTTTTTTTTTTTTTGTTAACCAGAGTGTCGGAGACGTGTTGAGATACTTTTTAAAATATTCCATCCAGTCCTTGTATTTGCAGAGGTCGCTGGTGTTAGACTAGTGCATGTCAATAGCCATAGTTATCCTGCCACTAAAAACAGTCTTACTCACTCCACAAAACACCCGAAGCAAAACTATTATTACGCCAGACTGTTGATGTAAATGTGTGTGTTGATAGAATAATTTTAGAAGTAAAACCAACCTTGCATTTGAAGGATTTATGTCTAAGCAGCAGCAGCAGTGAGCTGTATTTCCTGATATAAAGCTTGGTAGAGGCGGACTAATATCACCTAGCACTTACCTTACCAATAGTAAGTAAAATTCCGCTGCTGTGAGAAAATAGTCCCTCAACATGCGACGATTCATGCGATGCAAGGTTAGTTTTATTTCAAACATTATTCTATCAACACAGACATTTACATCGACTGTCTGGTGTAATAATAACCTAAATATCGTGATATTCTATCATCAAAGTTCTCACAATAATATCATGGACCATCACAATATATCAATTACAAGTATCTTTGCTAAAATTAAGAGTTATGGTGAAGCAATAGCTAAAAAAAAAAAGGGAACTACATAGACCATGACCCTTTGCTCCATTTCAGCACAGACTACAAGAAGAAATAACAGTTCTAAGCACTTTAAAGTCTTAGTTCTTTGGATTAAGTCTTGTCAAGGCATTTTAAGAGGAAAAAGAAGCATATTAACAGTTTTGTTGGCCTCCAAAAAATATCGCAATAAATATCGTATCATGAGATGCATATTGTGAAAATATCATACCAAAAGATTTGAATATTGTTACATCCCTAATGGTGAGCCTCCCCAGCATATAATGAGCTTCAGACAATATTGAAATAAATATAGTACCGTGAGGTTCATTGGATATCGTTACACCTCGAATAATAATAGTTTTGCTTCGGGTGTTTTGTGGAGTGGGTAAGACTGTTTTTAGTGGCAGGATAACTATGGCCATTGACATGCACTAGTCTAGCACCAGTGACCTCTGCAAGTACAAGGACTGGATGGAATACTTTGTTTAAAAAGTCTCCACACGTCTCCAACACTCTGGCTCACTAGGAAATGATTTCATATGTCCAAAATTCCGGACTGTCCCTTTAAACACTCATACACATTGGATTTGGCAGCATTGCAAAGTAATTTTGGTACAAAGAGTAAAAACTTCTCCCTAGCATAATCTGCAGGTATACATCAGAGGTACTGACAACTTCTCTGCGCGTTGTTGTGATGATGTTTACGGCGACGTCAACTCCCATTAGGCCCCCGGTTTTCTAAAGAGGAAGTCAGGGGAGTTGTTTTGTTTTAGTCATTTTACATCAAGATTTTGATTTAAAATGAGCAACATAATTATCAACGGGTGTCATAGATTATAACGATACAGCAGACACATGCACAATATGTCGTAGTAAAAAGAAACTTAAAACCAGAGGGGACAGGACCTTCTCTGTGGTCGGCCCCAAACTCAGCCCCACCCCACCCACGTCCGAACAGCCCCAACCGAGGAGAGTTTTAAGTCTCACCTTAAGACCCACTTTTATTCTTTGGCTTCACCGTGTGAATTGTGTGGTCCTCTGTGTCTTTTATTTATTTATTTTATGGATTTACTTATTTATTGTTTTTATCTATTTTTAGCACTGCTTGAATGTATTGATTTTATTACTTTTGTTCATTTATTTTATTTATTATTTATTATTTACTGATTCTATTAGTTTCCTCGTAGGTTGGAACATAATTCTGCATTTCTTGCTGATTTTTTTTTTTTTTTACATTGCTATATAAAGCCTTGTGTATAAAATGTGCTATACAAATAAAGTTGGATTGGATAATATGTCTTATATCCTGGTGTAATACAGTGAGAATACAGTGAGTTCTAGGATATGGTCGATACTAAAAAAGGTCAGGCTCCATATTTGCTCAAACAGCTATAACATGGGTAAAAGCTCTGAAAAGGGAAAATAGATCTGCTTTAACACTGTTCATTTTAGCTGCTTCTGTCTGTGTGAGTATTATTGGCCGATAAAATGTCGTGATGTCATTTCAAACCCAGCAATTAGATCATTTCGTTGAACCACCCCAAGGTGTGAACTGTCACCTGAGCCTCTAATGTGTGATCTAACACTTATCATTGTACTCTGACTTCTCATGTCCTTTCCTTTGTTTTGGTTTGGCTCTGAGGATGGATTTGAAAATGGGAGACAAAAGTGACATAATGGTACCTTAGAGATGTAGAGCCTCTTCAATCCCTCTCCCAAAGCACCTCTTCTCCTTCGCTCGTATCTGTACAAGACAAAGGCATTTCACTTTCTCTCTCCTCAGCGTTTTTCCTCTCTCGTCTCTCACCCTCCATAAGTGGCCTCCTTCTGGTCAGACAGAGTTCAGGTGCCGTGTGCTGCTCCCCCTCCCCTGTGCTGTACTGTACCGAGGGTCCAGGGGGCACATGTATGTGTCCAGATGGCTCTACCCTCTTTGAGAATCTGTGGAGCGGATAATTCAGACGGACTGGAGGACTGAGGTGTACTGAGCCTCACCTGGGTAGGGCATCTGGGTCAATTGCCCTGGGGAACGTAATGGGAGGGCTCGGTAAATGGAGGGGCAATTTCTTTAGATATTTCAGAGGTGGAGTTTAATACTAATACTATGGCAATTATGGTGACATCAATCTGATACCAAAAGAGTTTTATTAGAATGAATTATAACTTCTCTACAATGTTGCGGAGGTGTTTTTTTGTTTGTTTGTTTGTTTGTTTGTTTCTGACTGGAGCATGGTCTGGGGGCAGTTCTCTCTTTTTATTTTTTTCTCCTCCCCCCATCCTCGTGTTATGCTGCATTGTTTCTTCCTCTGTTAGCTGTCTTCCAATCCGGTCCTTGTCTAGTTCCTCCATGTCATGTATTATGTGTTTAAATGTACAGATGGGGTGACAGGTCTGATTTTGATTCCTTTGTAAGGCCTGTACATGTGAAGAAATTGATGAATAAAGGCATTCATTCAATTATCTCATTTTTTTTTTTTTTTATTTAATGTAGGGTATTACACATTTTTAAGTTTTAAGTATTTATTTTCTCACATTCTTGTCTGTTCTGTCAGTCATCGACTCAATTTCATTTAGGAACAAAAATAATCCTATCGCAACGGCTAGTTTACTTTAGTTCAAAGTTAGTTGTCAGAACTGCTGCTCTGCACGGAGTCTCTTACTTGTGTGTTTTGAACTACACATTCTTAGATGGTGTCCACATGACAACATTTTTTGGTTGAAACGGTGAAGTTTTTATTCGTTTGTCCTTTCATCTACAAGTAGATGCAGTTTCGGGTGGGCGAAAACAGTGTTTTTTTGAAAACGGGTCGCAGAGTGGAGAAATCTGAGAATGCCGGCGTTGTGTTGTTATGTGGACAAGCAAACCGCAGCTTTTGGAAAACGACGTCATGAACCCATCATCGCCACATGACCTGAAGAGTACCCTGCGCAGGAAGGATTTTATGTGCATGCTCTCTTTGTAGTGACCAAAGGCTCTGGCTGTATCCTGTTTACAGCACCACATACAGATGTGGCATATGTATTACATCGTTTTCACTCAGTACTCCGTTGTGGTGTGGATGCGAATATTGATCTGACACGTGTGGATGCAAATTCCTTTCAACCTGCAAAACAAAAAACAGGAGGACTGTTGTGTGGATGTAGCCTTAGTTGGTTAAAATCCCATGTTATAATGTTAATAACTACGCTCAAAATTCAAAATGTTCCAGAAAGTGCTTAATGTGTGAATCAGATAGCCACAAGTACAGCCTACCACATGACAAGGTGGAACAAGGCTTTAGTGCAGCTAAAAAAATATATGTCACTGACACATGACACACTGGCCACAACCCTTTGCTGGTGTGGACAGTCTCCTTAAATAGGGCGGTGGCTACAGGTGAGACACAGGATTGGCCAGACGGGAACTCAATGCACCAATCAGGGAACAGACACCGGCATCCAACCAGGAACGGGCGGGAAAGCAATCCTCCAATCAGGGTCAAGGACTCACACACAGGTTTACAGCAAGAAAAAAGACAGGATACTTTAGATGCAGACAGAACACAGCAGACTTTTTTTAACCTGCTTGTATGATCCGTACCGGGGCAAGACACATTTTCGCAAATACATGGGGGAAAAATCTGGTCTTTAAAGCCACGGCTAATTTGTATTTTAGGCTGGGAGAAGTTTTATCAGCTAATGACTACAAAATTGGAATCTAGTGTGCAGCCACTTTTCGTACATGAAATCCACACATTCGAGTGAGGGAGCGAGTGTGGGCTGAGCAGCGTGACCAGGAGCAGAGAGGAGAAAGAGGAGAGGGGAAAGAGAGGAAAGAGAAGGAGAAAGAGAGAAGGAGAGAGAGGGGAATATGAAAGACGCATATGAATAAATATATGACCAAGTCCAGTGAACACGGATTTGCACCAGTGCTTTGGGACCCTCGCCGATGTCAGCTGAATTTAGATGATTTGAAGTTTTAGCAGAGTGGGTTTGGACTGCTGATAAGAGCGCTGCGAGGCCAGAGTGGTAACGTAAAGGCACTGGACCTGATTTTTACCATCTTCTGAAGTGATAAACAGAACTACTTCATTTCGGCAGTGGTCCAAATGTAGTCATCATTTGCATTAAGTATTCTGAGCGTCTTAACTATTCACTGTGCTTTATACTAACTTTGAGAAACGAGAGCATAGTTTTGTCACGGTGGTAATGAACGTCTTTAAGTTTTAGGTATTGGTGGTTTCTTTCTCTTATTAGTAGTGATGTTACGAGATGTGTCGAGGCTTTGACACATTTAATCCAGGAAATCTTTGGTGAAGTGCGTGTCGAGGTTTGTATCGGTGATGTAATGTATGTGCTGACATTCGAAGCCTCGTGAACCGCCCGAACCATGTGACTGGTTCAGGAAGTGGTTCGCGGATTTGGCACGATTCGAAACATAAGGGCCAAAGAAACGCAACGGATTCACCCAAATTGTTTTGTGGTTTTGGGTTATTGCGAGTTTGGTACATTCTATTTGAGATTCTTTTTTTTTTTTTTTTTTTGCGATGGAGCACGCCTGTTTCATCTGTGCGCAGTGAAAGTTTTTTTTTTTTTTTTTTTTTTTTCCAAAAGCAGGGGAAATTCTCTATAAATAAAGAAACCGAAGAAACTGGAGAAATTTATATTTTTATATAAAAATGAATAAAATGACCATATTGTGCCATCCTTATTGTGGTATAAGCACAGACATAAAGTAGTAACACAAGCACAGTCACATTACATCTCCGGCCTTTATATCATGAACACAGACTCCAGATTAATACATTCACACTTTATGTTAAAATCACAAACATTCAAATATTCAATCATTCATTTATTCAGTATAAATCTTTCCATCAGAACCTCGATGATCACGTTGATTGTTCTATTTTCACTCCGCCTGTTACACATTTTTTGGCCTCTTGATGGCGCAGCGGAGCAAATGAAGCACCTTGAAGCATCGGCTCAAGAGTTGAGCAAATGGCTGGAACACTTCAGTGCTTCATGGGGCTTCATCGCACCATCACTACTTATTAGTATGTTTAAGTAACAATCACAGACCACTCAGTTCATACTCCTACCCCCAGGACAATCATTAAGTACAGAGAACATGAGGAATAAACAAGGTCTCTGCTTTATGCTCAGAAAGGAGTATCAGCAGAACGTGATCATGGTCAGCGAGACCATACACAGAAACACATTTCTTAAGTCTCAAAGTATAGAAATGATCTCTGAAAGTATAGTCTTAATGTGGAAAGTGTCTACAGCAGACATTAGAGCCACACACTGGGACTCTGGCTCAGGGGAGCATGTGCGAGGACATATTTGAGGTGAAAACAGTGGACAGCTGATGCAGTGCGTGATGTAATCTTTGCTATCAGCCAACAGCGCATCTGGAGATATCCCCGTGCCAGCTCAAACCCCGCCTTCAAATTTGGAAAGTAACGATGATGAGATAAAAGTGTGACTTTTGTGAAATGTGGTGACTAAACCTGTTTCAAAAATATGTTCTGCTTGTGTTGAATTATGTGTTCTCTCTTGAAGGAGACCTGTTTTTACTAATGAAAGCAGAGAGATGCTCCTGGCCCACTGCCTATTATCATTCAAAACAAGCAAAGTTTGGTACAGACAGAAAAAAAAAAAAAACATTACAGCCAATAATTCAGTCCAAATGATTATATAGATAGACTAGTGATTGTAATTTCACTTTCCTTCTCAGCCTCCCCTGAGCCAGAGTCTCAGTGTGTGGCTCTAGTTTCTGCTGTAGACACTCTCACATTAAGACTATACTTTCAGGGATCATTTCTATAGTTTCTGACTTGAGAAATGTGTTTCTAAAGTGTATGGTCTCGCTGACCATGATGAAGAGCTGTGATACTCCTTCCTGAGCATGAAACAGACAGAGATCTGGATTACTCCTCATGTTCTCTGTACCTGATGACTGTTCACTGTGTCCTCTGGAGACAGTGGGGAGGAGTATGGTCTGAGTGGTCCATTTGCAAAAGTGGTATAGTTAAATACAATCTAATATTTTGCAGTCAGAGACTTTCCTGGAAAGTTTTTTATGAGGTATAAAAGGAAGTGAGAGCTGAAGCAAAGTCTAGCTGTGACAGTGTGACAACATAACTGTGAAAATGCATCTCAAGAAACATGAGTCATATTGTATTTAGAAAGTGATGACTAAACCATCTCCTCGATTTAAACACATGCACTTTCTGAGTGTTACATGACAGTTTACAGTGAGAGACAGAAACCCCAGAGACAGAGAGGGACAGACTCCACAGAGGAGCAGCTCAGAGCCACAGAGGAGCAGCTCAGAGCCACAGAGGAGCAGCTCAGAGCCACAGAGGAGCAGCTCAGAGCCACAGAGGAGCAGCTCAGAGCCACAGAGGAGCAGCTCAGAGCCACAGAGGAGCAGCTCAGAGTCACAGAGGAGCAGCTCAGAGCCACAGAGGAGCAGCTCAGAGCCACAGAGGAGCTGCAGTGAAGTACAGATCTGAGCCATAGAAAATAAATAGTTTGAGAGGCAAGATAAAGAGAAAAAGAGAATCCTTCCTTAAACAGAAATGGAGGACTCTGACATCATCTTTCTCCTATTACAACATCCATCTTCAAACCAAAATCAAAACAAAGGAAACAACAGGGATACCCAGGTTAGGTCCAGAGGTGTGAAAGCTCCATTTATGGCCCTGAAAGATTCTGCTAATAAAACTCAGTGCAAGTTCAGAAGGACTAACTAACAGAAACACAAGTAAACAAGTAGGTGTTAGTTTCAGTAGTTTCACTACAGGCAGCCTTTCCCTTTAGGCAGATATAAGAACATGTCCCCCAGCATTCTTATGTATTTGACCAAATAAATGTTTATACAGTTAAAGTGATTCTTTCTTTTTGCTAAAGTCTTAACCACTCAGACCATACTCCTTCCACTCACATAGTCCAGAGGACACAGTGAACAGTCATCAGATACAGAGAACACAAGGAATAAACCAAGTCTCTGTCTGCTTCCTGCTCAGGAAGGAGTATCACAGCTCTTCATCGTGGTCAGCGAGACCATACACTTTAGAAACACATTTCTCAAGTCACAAACTATAGAAATGATTCCCTGAAAGTATAGTCTTAATGTGAGCGTGTCAACAGCAGAAACTAGAGCCACACACTGAGACTCTGGCTCAGGGGAGGCTGAGAGGACTCCTGATGTGGACAGGTGAGGTCTTTTTGGTTTCAGTTGTCAAATGTGTTTAAATCACAGTTAAAACTTTTATAAGTTTCACTTTCAAACATAGTCAAAAAATGTAAAAATATTAAAGAAGGAGGCTTGGTAAGATTTAGTTTCTTCAGCCTGTGACAAATGGCCAAAGTAGATAACAACACTTTGAAACACACGGCTTCATCACCTCCTGATTTTATTATTATTATTATTATATTTATATATTTTATTACTGCACAAACGAGCAGAAGTGACTGGACTGAACTAAAGGATGACTTTGTTGACTTGTTCCACTGTTATTTTTCAGCTTCAAATACTCAACAAGAGCCACAGCTCAATTCAATTCAGGACACTCCATCTGGCAAAAGTCGGGATAGAACATTTTATATAAAGTGCTCCACTGTTTTTAAACTCTACATCTTCAATAGAATCATTTGAATGATTTCCAATCTGGAATAGCAATCTCTACTGAACTAAAGGTAAAAGGAGCTGTTAAGTTGAAAATTACCACTGCATGACATCACAAGGTGGAACAGAGCATTCTGAGCTTTGGAGATGCAGACAGATTAATAATATAGTGGAACTCAAACATGTTTGAATGAAGAAAAACAACCCCAGGTCTGTTTTTGATGATGAAGTGCTTCATGGGGCTTCATCTCGCCATCACTACTAAACACGGAATAAAAAGTGAAGGCGCAACGCCTCTTTTGCGTCTTCTGTTCAGACCGTCATCATATAAAGCCTTAGAAAATGCTATTGCTGTTTTGGTTTAACTTCATTCAACATCATTTCTGCTTTTGTTCATCAGTGAGCTGAAACTTCTTAACAATCAAGGGAGTCTGCAACATCTGCTCTGCCGTTATAATTGTGTTTTGTTCTCAAGGTAATTATCCAATCAGAAAGCAGAATGAGGCTCACACGCGTCTCTCATTTAGGTTGCCAGTCTCTGTGCTGAAATCCTTTTTTTTAACTGTAAGAGCAAAGGCTACATACAGTTTCCTTAAACATTCCTGAACTCGTTTTTATATTCTTGCTCCTCTTTGCTCATGTCTGGACAGTATTACAGTATTACATTATCACCAGGACTCTTTAGAAATGTGCAAACTACTGATAAAAAAAAACAAACATGCAAAATATAATCTCACAGCTCCTCTGTTTGAGATTACAGCTTTGTTCGCTTCTCAACACTATAAATATTTCTGCTAAAACAGCATCAGGGTCCCAACTTGACAATCCATCTGAATGCAGAGAGCTGAATAATGCTCAAATGTACGGTGGGTTCAGTGAAGACAAAGGGAGACTAAAAATGCGCTCTTCTGTAGTGGGAAGGTTTTGAAGTTTTTCTGTTTAAGTGGCATCGTGGCACAGAAACAAGTGTTTGAGATAGTTTCATGCAGTTGTTTCTTCATCGTTTGTGAATTGAAGTTTAAAGTTTATGGCGTCTGATTCAAGTTGATTTTTTTGTGCAGCACAACACAAACTAATCACAAAAATGACCAAGACTCAGGTCTGTTTAAAATGGTTCAAAGTGAGAATGTGTTTAGTTCTACCGTTTTTGCAATAATAATAATTTTAAAACATTAATTACCTTGTTAAATATAATAAAACTATATAAAACTACATTAAAGACAGAAGAAGATTGGGTTCTTTTAACAATCTGTGTATCATTCGTTCATTTCTTTTTCAATGTAAAACCAAAAATAGGAAAATGAAAAAACAACAATTTTCTTCATTATTTGTCTCCAAAACCAAAATGGAAAACCGGATAATGATTAATTTTTTCAGTTTCAATTTAGTGTTTAAATGAATAATGGGGAAAAACGGATAACAAACGTTTCCTGTTTTCGTGATTTAAACTGCGAAGCCAGAATTTTGCGGAGCATACGGACTAAACCAGGACTAAACCAGGTCCGGGACCAGACTGGAACTAGACCGGGACTGAGACCAGTACATAGACTGATATCAGACCAGGACTGAGGCTGGGACCAGGACCAGGACTGAGACCGGGAACAGGATGAGGACTGAGATCGCGACTAAGACCAGGACCGAGGCTGGGACCAGGACCGAGATCGGGACTGGGGCCGGGGCATGACTGCAAATGGTTTAGTCTTGTTTTAGTCCTGATTTAGACCTGGTTCAGTCCTTATGAGGTGCAGAAGTACGGCATCGCAATTTAAGTCACAGAAACGGGAAACAGGAAATGGCCGTTATTCGTTTTATCCATTCTTCATTTAAACACAAAATCAAAAACGGAAAAAACGAATCATTATCTGTTTTTTTTGTTTTTTTTGTTTGTTTTTTCATTTTGGTTTTGGAGTCAAATAATGAAAAAAAATAGTTGTTGTTTTTGTGATTTTCCTATTTTATATTGAAAAAGGAATGAACGGATGATACACGGATTGTAAAAAGAACCCAATCTTTTTCTGTCTTTTTGTCTTTTATGTAGTTTTATAATCGCTTTCTGTTTTTTTCACTTTGGTTTTGGAGACAAATGTTGTTTTTTGTTTTCTTATTTTTGGTTTTATATTGAGAAAACAAATGATACACAGATTTTTTAATGGTTCCAACCCTTCAAAGAACTCAACTCATTAGCAAACATTACATCACTAAATAGCGCTGTCTGCTGGCTGTCTGTAAGAACTGCGTGTGATAGAAATACATTGGCTGTGTCTCATTTCTCTTTTTTTCTCGCTTCCTTCTCCTTGATTCCTCTCCTTGATTCTGCAGGAAATGGGTGAGGAAGTCCCACCCACAGAGGAGACATAAGGAGACAAAAGGATCTAAACTCCTCACTGAGACCAATAAAGTTTGATTCTTTTATCTAGTATCTACCTCCTGAAGCCTGTCTCATATTTACTTCTTCATTACGTGGTTTTCTTTGGGACACCGATTGACAGCTGAAAAATGGAGGATCGAGGAGAGGACTCAAGGAGAAGGAAGCGAGGAAAGAGAAAAGAGACACAGCCGTTGGCAAATTTCAGATGATCCAACCGCAGAAGCTCATTCGTAGCATATGTCTCAAATGTAGAAGGCGTCTCCTCTCCAAAATTCTTATAACATTCAGAACAAAATCTGTAACTTCTTTTCCGTGAGATAAGTAAGAGTTTGGTGCTTCGATTGTTGATTCTGTAAAAATCAACGCTGTTTCTCAGTCCTTTATGTCGATTTTTGTCTTTATTTACGTGTAGGCAGCCAAAGACACGAAAGGAGCTCTGATTGGTTAGTCCACCTGTCAATTATGCCCTTTAAAATCAGGGACACATGACCCAGCTCCAGATCCACTCGTCCTTTGTAAACTTTTGAACTTTTAAAAGCGTGTAGTTTTGGCAGGACAGGCAACAAGGTATAGCAAGTCATACGATCTGAACCAGTGCTTCAGAACTCTTGGTGGAAAACGTTTGCCTCAGAAGATCGAAACCTGTGTCGAGCATCTCTCTTCATAATTCTCCGATCTCTGCCTACAATTTATTAATTTGAAAATTACACCAAGACAGAGAATGAAGTGTCCGGGATAGTGTCAGGCAGTTGGCTTCACGGGATTCTTAGAAGTTATGTCCCTGATTGAACAAAAAGTCTGCTTCTGTATTGCTTTGTACCTGAGAAAATGACTAAATAAAAGGATGTGTTTCATGAACTAATTGTTTTACGTGTTTAGCTTGGTGTGAAATTATAAGTAACACCTGGTCTTATAACATAACACCTAAATCAGCATATTGAAAGTTTGAAAGGTTGGTGCCAAAGAGAAATGAATCAATTAACAAGCTTGAGGCACTTCGCACTTATTCCTGTTATTATTGCTAGATAGAGAAAAAAAAAGTGTTTTGTCTTCAAATGTGAAAATTGGAATTTGAAGTAATGTCACATGAAAGTGACACATTTGCCGTTGCTTGTTTTCTTTGGCTTAGGGGACAATCTTTTACAAGGAATTTGAGTTAAAGTGAACTCTGTATAAACCTGTGTATATCATTTTTGCTCATATCCTTCATTTTGACTTCTTCTCTGACACCCTGTCTGTGTGTTTCTCTGCAGGAGTGATCCGGACTGCGGTCTCCACTCTGGACAGAGAGACCAGAGCCCACTACAGCGTGTTGGTGCAGGCGAAAGACATGGCCGGCTCTGTGGGGGGGCTCTCGGGGTCCACCACCGTCAACATCACCCTGTCCGACGTCAACGACAACCCGCCCAAGTTCCCCCAGAGTGAGTGTGCTCGCCACAGCTCTGTGTGCTGCTCAAGACTATAGGGGTTGAACTGCTTTATGAATACAGCTGAATACATCTTGGAGGTAAAAGCACCGTTGACATACAGAAAGCACGGCCCTGGATGGACAGTCAGGCCCATCTGGAGCACCAGGAGTTATTGTGTAGGGCTGATGCACTTTTGGGAGAACGTAGAATGTACTGTACATCATATACTGAGGATTTGCGTGTGACGTGGCAGTCACATGATTTAATGTTTTGGTGGCCATACTGGAGGTCAAGATTGGGGTTGATCCGGATGGTGTTATTCAGTTTACAATATGATCATGGTGACTTTAAACAGCGCAAACGACATAAAACTGTCCGAAATTGGCAGCTTGTTAGATCAGCCATCATTAGAAAAGTATAAAGCTAAAGTCACTCTCCTAGGTTGTGGAATAGATCCTGATCTAATTCCAACAGACTGCTTTGTTAGTTTAATCAACACTTGCCCTGTGCCCATCCTCCAGTATCTGTTTTTTCATGTTAGATCTTCTTTCATAGGAAATAAGCGAACCTTTTTCTTTGTTTTTCACGGGCGATGGGGTGAACATGAATAATGATGGGACATAATCTGGTAAAAGTGGGTTATCATTCTTTAGACCTACAAGAAAAAAATACTTTTGGTATATATCATTTAATTTACTTTAAATCCGTTCTTTGTTTGTGTGGAGCTGGTCCCTCACCAGAAATGAAATGTTGACTGCACAGACGACTGTACTCAGTGGGCTCCATCCCTCTCTTTTTATATCCACCTCTGTCTGCGATCTTTATCAGCCGGGATCCGATAGAAAGATATTTTAGCCTCCTTCTTTAGCAGATTGAGTCCGGCCAGAACATCCAGTAGCAACACAGGTCGAAACCATTGCTATTCAATTCAAATGTTATCGCACACAAATACTACACGTTCGTCCAGATGGATAGTTTGACCTCCAACATGGCGGCATAAACACCAGGTCATGTGGTTTTGTGAAGTAGACGCAAAACCTTAATTGCCCAAACACATTCAAAACCAAGCCCCACCCACAGCACACGAACCCTGTCCGAAGGAACACTTGGTAAACTTCTGATTGTATTTGCCCTGTAGTATCATGGAGCCCAGTCATAAAGCACCTACCACAGCCTCATGGGATCACACAGCAACATGCCTGCCCCACATACCAGCATTGGATTCTTTGAGGGGTGCGTCCCTAAAAGATAAACCGGAAGTATTTATCACCCAGATGATATATCCCACAGTACAGTAGGTGGCAGTATGGACCCGGCATGTTGGTTGCAAAGAAAACAAAGAAGAAAGTAACATCATAACGGAATGTGATATTTTGTTGTTGATGGAGTAGAAGTCATTGAAAAGCGACGTCTCAGTTGCGGAAAGAGCAAAACTGATTAAATATTTAATCACTGCATTTATATAGCGCCTTTTATGACATCCAGAACATTTTGCACTGTACTATTCATTCACTCCACACTCAGAGGTGGTAAGACTACAGTAGCCACAGCTGCCTTGGGACAGACTGACAGAAGTGAGGCTGCCAATCTGCTCCATCCGTATATTCGACCACCACCATCACCAGTGTTGGGAAGGTTACTTTTAAAATGTATTCCCCTACAGATTACAGATTACACACCCCAAAATGTAGTTTGTAACGTAATCCATTAAATTACTTAAAGTGAGTAATGTAATCTGAATACTTTGGATTACTTGATATTGTTTGTTTGTTTAGTTTTTACTTGACCGTATTAAAAATATTATTGATAGAGAAATGCTTTATATATGAGATCACAATTATGTCCACCTACTGTTAGGTGTCATATTGTATTAGTTTAGTTCTACACCTGGTTTTAGTCCTAGTTTAGTCCAGGTTTTGTCCTGGTTTTAGACCTGGTTTAGACCTGGTTTAGTCCTGGTTTAGTTCTAGTTTTAGTTCTGGTTTTAGTCCTGGTTTAGACCTGGTTTAGTCCTGGTTTAGTTCTAGTTTTAGTTCTGGTTTTAGTCCTGGTTTAGACCTGGTTTAGTCCTGGTTTAGTTCTGGTTTCAGTCCTGGTTTAGTCCTGGTTTAGTCCTGGTTTAGTCCTGGTTTAGTCCTGGTTTAGTTCTGGTTTAGTCTTGTTTTTTGTTTGTAGTTTAGTCCTGGTTTAGTCCTGGTTTAGTTCTGGTTTTAGTTCCGGTTTCAGTCCTGGTTTAGTCCTGGTTTTAGTTCTGGTTTCAGTCCTGGTTTAGTCCTGGTTTAGTCCTGGTTTAGTCCTGGTTTTAGTTCTGGTTTAGTCTTGTTTTTTGTCCTGGTTTAGTCCTGGTTTTAGTTCTTCTTCTTCTTCTTCTTCTTCTTCTTCTTCTTCTTCTTCTTCTTCTTCTTCTTCTTCTTCTTGTAGTGTTTTATTGGTGGTTGGCAAACAAATACTGGTGCATTACCGCAACCAACTGATATGGAGTGTGAACTGAAATGCGAATTGGTGATAATCAAAACCAAATTAAATAAATAAATAACAACAGTGATCAATTGATAACTAAAGCAAAATAATAAATCAAATCCTGTTAATCAAATTAATATCCCTGAGAAACGTGAATAAAATTTTAAAACTATTATTCCCTGGGTGCTGCTGTAATAGTTCTATCAGGGCAAATTTCATTTTTTGGTCTTCAATCCTTCTCTTCATTTTACTTCTTTCTCTTGTGCACTTCCTACAGTCCATGAATACATGTTCTATTGTTTCGAGTTGTCACAGTGTCCGGTGTTATGTTTTCCTATCTTATGTAATGAATAGTTTAGTCGCCTGATTTTCCCAGCGGACTCCCACTCAAGTACTAACCAGACCCGGCCCTAACTTCTGAGATCTGATGAGTTCAGGCTTTGACAAGGAGGTGTGGCCGTTACAAGCTGGTATGAAGCCACATGTGCCCAACAGCCTGAACTCTGGACATTTGTTGATTATTTTGCTCTGATTTGTGTCTAAAAGAGCATCTCGCACAGGTGTTAGAAAAAGAAAAAAGACAATTCAAGAGGCAGAGGCTTGTTGAGTTATTGTCAGATGTGCTGCAGCATTTAAATCTTGACCCAAACATCTGCATTGGAAACTGACAGATGGAGCCTCCAGTATGCACTTGAGTATAAAAAAAAGAAAAAATAAACAGTTATGCACCATATGGTGCTACGTGCATATCCTCAATCTGGTTTAGTCCTTCAGATAGATTTGAAATATGATCGTGGGCTGAGTTTAGGTGTTCAGTCCCACTTTAAGCTGCGGAACTGGCCTATGCCAATTTAAACCAATTTTTCACTGGTTTGGAGAGATATCAGCACTTTGAGAAAGAACAAAAGTATTTCATTATGCTGAAGTCACTGTTAAAGTTTGGGAGAGAAAGAACGTATTGACTAAGATAGGCTTCATAACAACAGAAAAGACACATTTTGTGGCCTTCATTGAGATAAATTGTGCATCCACTTCACAGAGGAAGTCTGAAAGCAAGGATACGACTTTTGAAGCTGCAAAAATGTTTATGGATGTGGATGATGTTAGTGGAGAACAGTTGTTAGAGAAACTGACACACAGGTCTGTATGGTAAACACTGTGCTTGTGAAATGGAAAAGAATGGACTATCTGTAAAAAAAAAAAAAAAAGAAAAAAAAGAAAAAAAAAGAAGAAAATACATAACCGGGAACTTGAGGTGATGTGGACTGAATCTCCCAGGTCCCAATTACATGTCTGGAGAAGCTGGTTTCACCATTTTACATTAGGAGGAGACTAGAAGAGGCATTCAAATGCACAATAAGAAACAGCCAGAACAGTTTTAGACATGTGCTGGGACATTTAGCATTTTAGATCAGTAGTGATGACAAACCATAAACACATTATGGACACAGACATTGTGACATTCCATAGGCATTTTGTTAAACATGGAAAGCCATCCAAACACTTTCACAGCATCAAAGATGAAGGTCTCCCATGGTCTGTGTGAAGATCTGAGCACATGCCTTCAGAAATGTAATGACAAAAAAGCAAGTGGTTGAATCTGTAGTACTAAATGTAGGAGATTAAGCTAGTTTCAAAGAAGAGTAAGTTAGGTGTGACGTAGGCCAAAACCCTTCCAATGTGCTGCGATGCATTCTAGGCCACTTCAGGGCCAGAACTACTGCCCCTTCAAAAGAGGCAGTTAAAGTTAACTTTGTGGTTTGTGGCAAAGTCCTTGACACAAGTGGATGATCATCCTGGAAGGAGGCTGCTGGAAGATACATAGGAGTCAGGAGGGAGAGATAGTAAAATAAGGATTTTTTTTTTTTTTTTTGGAGGTTGAGGATGAGGTGCTGGAGCTCAGACATAGAGCATCTGTGGTTGTCTGGCCTTCAGTTCCAACATGATTGCTCCCTCAAGAAGTGGACTAGTCCACTAAGGAACGCCTCAAAAAGAAGAGCAGAATGTGTTCTGTAGCTGTGGTGAGGGAGGCTGTGTGGAGCAATTGAGGCAATTATCTGCAGATCCTCACTGATGGGACTATAGACCCTAAGAGAAAGAGAGGGGGAAGAGAGGCATTTCTGTAATATCCATAAGTCTGTTATTGAGGGAAAGGTGTCACCCAAGAAATGACAGAAGAGAGGAAGATCTGAGAATTAGACTAGCAACTGGGTCACTGTGGACTTGCATCTGACCTTTTGTTGATTGGCAAACACCAAAATGGCCAGTGTGAAACCTGTGGCGATGAAGAGACTGTCCCTCGTGTTTTGATGGGGCACTGAAAGCCACAGCAATATCTAAGTGTTGAACTGACACAATTTTCTTTTGTGTATTTGTCACAAATATGTTCTTTTGAACAACATGTTTGGATTGTGTTGAATCTACACTAAACACATAAGAAACTAAAGAGCATTTCCATTTACACAATGAAATAGTGGACACTTGCTGCACTTGACTCATTTGGGTCGAATCTATCAAATGTTGTCATGGCAAGTTAACAGATTTATGCTAAATGAACAGTTTGTTGGTCAGACGTCCAATATGAACAAAATATGTCCAAACTCCACAGTGTGTCTGTGCAGAGTCCACATGAGTGAAACATACTAAAGCTGCACATGTGGAGGTGAGAGTTTGAGTGGAAGTGGGTCTAAAGTGAAATCCAGTGTGAAATGAACAGCCCCCTGACACTGAGGAACTGTGTTTGTGTTCAGATGAGCTCCTCCACATGAGGCAGTGAGCAGTGACATAGAGGGGTTTTACACTGTACAAAGTGATGTTTGGTCTTAACACTGCAGACAGCTGCAGGGCTGGAGGTCTCACAGCTGAGATACTCATTCATCAGAACAACAATTAAAACCCTCATGTCAGTATTATTATTTGTATCTTGTTATAGTTAGGCTGAAATTATTTTATGTACTGAGGTGTGGTCATGCGTGTTCTCTTTCCTCTGACTCATGGGGCACCATGACCCATGTAGGCAGCACTTTTAACACTTTTACTGTAAATACAGTTACACACTTGAAATGTGACAAGTCAGCACCTTTGAACAGTAAAACACTGATTTATGCTGAACCAACACAAGAGTCAGCACAAGAGCAGAGCAGGCAACACAAGTGACAACTTTGTGCTTGAAAAACATATGAGGCATTCTAATAACATATATTTTATGTTACATTAAACACAATTATAATGTATCATATTATTGGGTATTACATAGCAGTTTAATTTATTTAGATTCTGCATAATTTCAAAGGGTAAGAACTCCCATTCTAAGTTTGAACACATTTAAACAAAGCTTTGGTCATTTGTGTCTGTGATTAGTTTCTTGTTAAAATTATTTCTCACATTGGCTCCTAACACACACACACAAAAAAAAAAAACAACTCAAGAAGACACAGTTTTTTTTAACAGTTCTTTAAAATGGTCTTTGTATGTATCAAATGACTCCTGCTGTGTCATTTGATACATACCCTGCAACCTCTATATGAGAGAGTTTATTGCAACACAGTGGCTCCTGCAGACAAACCTGACCTCATGTGGGGCTCTGGTCGCCAGGGTCATGGTCCTACACAAACACATCATGTCCTTTTCACATTTTCACTATACAATAAAGATGTTTATTGATGGTGGATAGATGTGATGACTGGGGGGAGACTCAGGATGGGGGTGTAATCTTCAATCCAAAATGGTCACCCAGCTGAATCGGAACCCCCTTTCCTGAAGATTTCGTCTTCGGACTGAAGAATGGGCAAGAGACACGGGTGGGGTCGAGAGAGCTGACACAGACGGTGTTATTGGAATAGGCTATATAAATAGGGTTTCTGGGTAATTGAAGGCGTGGTGGAGATAAGCTGTGTGATTAACTCTATTTAACAATATTATGGACTGTATGGCTTAACACTATTTTAGCCAAATGTGTTGTGTGCAACAAGTGTCCACTATTCTCTATTGTGTTGATTCAACAGTGAGTAACAGGTTCACTGTCTAGAGGATAGATATTTTTTTTTACCACCTTTTTGGTTTGGGATTTAAGTTTGTATCAAAGACATTCCTTTTTCCCCTCTTTGCATCAACAGGAGATTTACAGTGCACTGATGGATTTGTTTTTTAATAGTGGTTTGCAGAACAGACTGAGCAAAGTACAGTAGCCTGTGATTCCAATGAAAAGCAGCAATGCACCATCTGGTGCTCAGTCTGCTCAAAATACACATGAAAGGTTGTCAGCTCTCTTTACAGAAACAAAAAAGACAGCTTCACTGCACATTTAACTCATTGAACTAATCAATGACCACTCAGATCATACTCCTCCCCATCACAGAGTCCAGAGGACACAGTGAACAATCATCAGATACAGAGAACACAAGAAATAAACCAGGTCTCTGTCTGCTTCATGCTCAGGAAGGAGTATCAGAAACTCTTCATTGTGGTCAGCGAGACCATACACTTTAGAAACACATTTCTCAAGTCAAAAACTATAGAAATGATCCCTGAAAGTATAATCTTAATGTGAGAGTGTCTACAGCAGAAACTAGAGCCACACACTGAGACTCTGGCTCAGGGGAGGCTGAGGAGGAAAGCAAAAGGCAAAGTAAAATAACTTGTCTGTCAGAATATCTATCTACACAATCATTTGGACCAAACTAATGAGCCTGGTGAACTGTTTGCTAAATAATTAGATTTTTGCAGTTTTAACAGTGCTTCATAAACATCACTGATGAAAGTACCACTGATGTAAACTAAACATCCTCATCCTGTCCACAGCAGATGTCCTCTCACATGCTCCTCAGAGTCCTCGTCTGTGGCTCTAGTGTCGGCTGCAAAGCTGCCCCACATCAAAGAATGAAGCCAGCGCAGGAGTGTGAGAGTGAAAATGAATCTGAAAAATGGAGGAAAAAAAGAAAAATTTGCACAAAAAGAAGAGGAAACAGCAAGAATGTGACTCTATGATTCAGGTGTTTGAGTGGATGAAGAGTCGTTGACAGTTGTAGCGTTGGCGCTCTATTTAAAGACCTGTGTAATGCTGAAAAACAGAAAAATGTTCCACTGTACGCACAGTCAGGATTTTGAGAAGCAGACCTGATTATTATTAAATGTTCTTCAGAGACAGATAGGGCTTTGAAAATGGAGACTTTTAAAGGATAGAGTGTAAGAAGTTTCCTACTTGATTCAAATAGAAGAGTGAAAAGTGTCATCACTGGGGTGCCACTTTCTTTTGACGTGAACATGAACTTTTGAAAATTGTTGGTGTATGTGCAGCAAAGAGACTAGTACAGGTTTGAGATGGGGAAAGACAGGAGAGTAGCTCTCTTATCATTCAATGAAGAGTTACCTGATCGTGCCTATTTACACTACGTCTGCTGTCACATCCAACCATTTGAAAAAGGTCCTGTGGTGTTTTACTCGTCTGTGATATGGTCATGTAGCTTCTGTTTGCAGAGGAGATGTTGAAAGAGTGGCACTGAAGGCTGTATTGGACTGTGTGTAAAACTTGGAGTGGAGCCAAAATGTTTGCATTGGGAGAGAGTACACGCTAGAAGACTTATGGAGGTGAAAATGAATAAACTGAGGAATCCCAAAAGGATTTCATATGCGGTGAACCAAACCAAAAATCAAGCAGAAGAGGACATAAGTCAAGGCATAGGGGGACCAAAAAAAAAAAAAACACTTTATGCCTCCTGACACAGACTGCAGCTTGTATGAAGGCCTTGTCAAACTCACCAAGCTTATCTTTGGACATGCTCGCTCTTAGTTCTTACAGACTCTCTTCTAATAGATTAGCAAGCCTTGTTTATGGCCTCAGTAAAGGACATCCTAAGTGGACACAATTTTTTTATGTATTTTATGTCTGTTCAAGAATATTTTTTACTAGATATGTTTCTGATTTCCAGCCCTGTCCACAGCAGGTGTCCTCTCAGCCTCCCCTGAGCCAGAGTCTCAGTGTGTGGCTCTAGTTTCTGCTGTAGACACTTTCATATTAAGACTATACTTTCAGGGATCATTTCTATAGTTTATGACTTGAGAAATGTGTTTCTAAAGTGTATGGTCTCGCTGACCACGATGAAGAGCTGCTGATACTCCTTCCAGAGCATGAAGCAGACAGAGATTTGGTTTATTCCTCATGATCTCTGTACCTGATGATTGTTCACTGTTTCCTCAGGAGGCAGTGAGGAGGAGTATGATCTGAGTGGTTCTAGTGATTGTTAAAGATGTTATGGTCTTAAGTATGAAATGATGAAGCTTTGAAAAGAGAGAGCCAAAGAGCCATTCAAAAGTCTGACTCTTTGGCTCTCCTGACTGTATATAGTAGTATATGACAGGAGCGAATGCAAGAACTTTCATTTGTTCACTCACAGCACAAACATCACAGCTGAAGATGGGTTTTATGTCCAAATAATGCAAGTGTTAGAAGATGTTGAAGGTGGTGCACATTGGCAACAAAAAAATCCCTAATCTTTTGTATATTCTTTTCTGTATTTCTATAGATTAGTTTAAGATTTCCTAAAATGATGCTGTGACAACACCCATCTGCACATGAACTGATTATTCTCTTGGTTTCTTTTTTTTTTAGGATGCTTTTGGTATGAGTTATTATGTTGGTATATTACACCGAACATGTTTTGTAAGTTAAATTCACTCCCTCTTCACTGAGCTATCACATGACAATAAGTGTGTGTTCCGCTAATGAAACTACTGCACATCACATCAGGTTTGTAAAGCTGTAGTGTGCAGTTTTGTATCATGTTTTTGCATATTTATAGAGAATTGTCGTGTGAGAGCATGGGGATATACGTTTGTGGACAGTGGACAGAATCTTACAACTAACTGAAAGGAGGGTTTGAATAGCGTCCAGAGAGACTGCTAGATTACTCAAACACACACAGATGAACCTCTTCAGACATGTTTTTGATGAGGGGATAATGTTATAACCTTGTGGAAAGCTCTGAAAGTCGATTTTGCATATTAACCCCTCTTTGAAAACTTCAGCATTTCTGTATCTTCAACATTGGTGTTACGACCCCAGGCCTCCACTTCTCTGACTTGTTTTGCGTGTTTTAATTTCTTTTGCTGACTGTCCTGACCCTGCGTTTGATCATCGTCCGGCTCCCACTTGGACCTCGGATTTGATGTTGCGTCCGAGCTTGAAGTGTATTACTATGTTTGGCGTGTCGGACTAAGTGGATTATGACTATGACTATTCCCTCATCTTATAAAAACGCTGCCACTTTAATTTAATTTTTGGAATATGCACTTAATTTTATGTTATGGTTTCTCCTTCGTTACAACCTTAGGGACGTCAACGCTCTTTAAATCAAGTTTTTGTTCAATATTGGCCTCACCACAACTCCGACTACAAGACTCGCATGCAGTGATACCGACGCGGTAAAGCAGGGGTGCTCACACTCTTTCATCATGCGAGCTACTTACAAAATGACCAAGTCAAAATGATCTACCTACTACAAAGCCAAGCAAACTGCACTGAAACACTCTGTGCCCCTTTTTTGGACCCTCACCCACAGTTTGAGAACCCCTTTTTTAAGAGAACTTCCTCTGGCACACTACTTCCTTCACCTTTTTCAAAACAGTGAAAAAGGTGAAGGAAGTAGGTAAGATTTTTAAACCTGTTTTTTAAAGTTCCAAACTGGAGTTGCATTCTTTTCTGGTTTTGCAGTGATATTTACCAGCCTCTGCACATTTATCAAACCAAACGCACATCGTGACAAACACAGATGCATTTGTGCACTTTTGTTAGGCAAACTTCAGCCAGATGTGGCAGTAGGTCTGTTCTGTAGATCTGCTCTCTGCTGTAGACCTGCTGTAACACAAATTTAGACTCATTTTTGCTTCACGTTTCGTGTTGCTCTTCTAATCAGCGTGCACTCTGGAAGGGGTTTGTTTTCGCTGTACGCAGGAAGGAGCGAGAGTGTGAAAAGGCGAGGGGCAGCGTGCTGACGTGAGGCAGATGGACAGGTAGGATGTTTAGGAAGTTTACACGCTGTTGCAGACAAGCCTTGCATAGGGAGCGTGTGTATTTGTGATGTGCCGCAGAGTCGCCGTGGGTTTCAAATGAGCGCACAGGCTGCACTGAGACGCCCCACACGCTCCTGCACCCCGCTACAAGTTTATTGCCAACAGCAGCGGCCATAATGAAATATGATCGCACTTGTTGAGTGTCAGACCTTGAGTGAGAGACAAGACTGAGTCCAAACGTGATCAAGTCAGAGACGAGTACTAAGACACGGCGATCTACCCACACGACCTTGGCGATCGACTGGTAGATCAGGATCGACGTATTGCGCACCCCTGTGGTAAAGTATTACAGTGATACGAGTGACTGAAATTGTCATTTAAATCACCAAAGTATTTAAACACAATGAAAACACTTCATATTTACAGATCACAGTCGGTGTAGCCATCTCAGAATCACTGCTCAGTCCACTTTTGCAGTCACCAAGATCCGAGTTGTGCTGTCCCAGGAAAAGGGCCGTGTCACGCGTGTCGCTATAGACAACTTCCTCAGAAAACTGATTCAGAAGGATAATCTAATGCAGGGTAATTGCTGTGACAGGCCTGGTCCCTGATTGGTGGGGCACTTTTACACCTGACCAATCCTGCCTCACCTGCAGCCACCAACTCCTATTTAAGGAGATTCCCAGCACCTGTTTGGAGCTTTGTGGCAAATCTGACATTTTGTGTGTGTTTCTTTTGTGTCAGTCACTTTACGGTTACATTCAAACTGCAGGGCTTAACGCTCAATTCGGATTTTTTTGTGAAATCCGATGTTTTTGCGAGGTCGTTCACATTTCCAGTTAAATGCAACTTGTATGTAATGGTTTTAGGAGCACATATCCAAATGGCCTGGGTCGCACTTGAAAAAATCGGATCTGTGTCGTTCAGACTGTCATTAAAAAATATCAGATACAGGTCACATAGGGGCCAAAAAATCGGATTTGGGTCACTTCAGGCTGCAGTCTGAACGTAGCCTATTTGTCTTGAGACTCTCGGTTAGTTTAGTTGAGTTTTGTTTGGAGCCTTTTGGTTTTGTAACTTGAATCTGTTTGTGGGTTTAGATGATTTTACTTTGAGACACTTGTGTTTTAGTTTTGTTGTGTGTCTCTTGGTTTAGTCTCTCGTTTTTGGCACAGCTCGTTATATGTTATTTTGCTGTTATTTAGTTTCTTATTTTAGGTTATTTTATGTATATATTTTAACATATTTGTTAATTTACCCATTGACATTTGACTGTTAATTAAACCTTACTTAATTTATACCATTTTCCACCTTGGTTTTTTTGACCCTGACCCCAGCGAGCTTGGTCATAACCAATTGGGGACTCATCTGGGATAGTTATAACCCTTTTCCAGAGTACTAAAGTGTAATAATTCTTTTAGGTAAGGCTTTGATTTGGATTAGAGGTGGACAGGTCGGTGGAACGCAATTTCTGCTTAACAACTGGTTTAATTGCTACCGTCCTGTGTATCTGCGTGTAAAGTACAGATTGCATTTTCAAGCTGAATTATTGTAAGAATCCACAATTGTGACAGCATCCGTGGATACAACTGATGTATGAAGCCCCGGAGCCGACTCTCCCACTGCAAGGTTAAAGAAGGCCCCATTAATGTATGTAAAATGTAGTCTCTAACACGCTAACACGCTATAGGCCGGATACGCTGGTGCAGTGTAGAGGCGTATGCTAATGGGAGTAGTAAACATGTCAGTGCAGTTAGATCACAAAGCACCCGCGCTCCGTATAATGCCCTCTCCTGATCATTTATGCATCAGTTCTGTCTGATCCAAGGGCGTGCTAACCTCCCAAAGCTCTCTCTCTCTCTCTCTCTCTGCTTGTGTTAGAGCTCACAGAGAGGACTTTTATTTACTTAGGCTGTTTAGTTATTTTTCCAAGAATTGTGCTGCCAGCCCCCCAGGACGCTGTCTGAAATGTTGTAGATATGAATGTGTCATTGTGTAAGCCTGAGCAGCCAGTCGCTTTCTACATTCTGTTTGAACGTTTGGTTTGAAGGGTCTGGTGCCGGACCACAGAGCGTGAAAAATCTCCATCTGAACTTGGCTAATTTGTTTCATGTGTCTCTCAAATGCAGAAGACTCTCTCCAAAATTCTCGTAACAGTCAGAGCAAAACATTTTTCTTCTTTTACCAGGGATAAATAAAAGTTTTGATTATTAATTCTGCAGAAGTTTATGCTGTTTCTCAGTCTTCTATAGTGTTTTTCTTTTCTTTCTTTCTTTATTTATTCTTTTATTTTTTGTTGTTTGTTTTTTTTTGCCCTTTTTACATGTAATTATTTTACCTTAGATTAATTAGGCCAGGGGTTTTCAAATTGGATGAATGTGAGTCTCCCCTTCAATCCGCCTGTCCTACCCCACACGGGCCTTTGAAGTAAATGCATCTTCACTAGCTAGGACCACACCAACAACGACAAAGTGCGAAGAAGTTTATTAATAATGTACGAAGCGGGGCAGAGATGGCTGGGTTGAGACTCTAGGTGGGGGCTCTGTCCCAATCTTCAATTGGCCTTATGACTGAAAGACAAAATAGGGGATGAGAGGGTGGGGTCAAATTAGTTGAGACAAACTGGGATGATGGGAAAGGCTGCTACATATCGGCTTCTGGGAAATTAGAGGCGTGGTCGAGGTGAGTTGTGGTTCGCTGGTGAGAGGAGAGGGCGGCTGAGGTGTGGGCCTGCTTCTGAATCTCAGTTAATCATATTTATTACATTTTTGTGTTCCTGGCAATGATGAGTTTCAGTAACAACTGATAATATATAAATATATATTTCCAACTTCATGCAGCCCTAACTGAGGTGACTATTAACATCACTGTACATCAGTAGGACACCAGGACTAAATCAGGACTAAACCAGGTTTAAACCAGTACTAATCTTGGACTTGCGAGTGAGAGAGAGAGAGAACCCAGAGTCCACAGAGCAGGGTGTCCACAAAGAGGGATCGGTGACGGGTGTGCTTATCTCTGTGGGGCATTGAGGTCTGTGCTGACCCTACGCAGGTGCACCTCTGGGCCCATCCTGACACTCAATCTTGGTTTCTGATTCTGGTTCAGTCCTGGGATCAGTCCTGGGATCAGTCCGCATGTGTCGCTCCTCCCCAGTGGCTCTTTGGTGCCCCCCAGGGAAGGCGCACCTCACCTGAAAACCACTGAGTTAGGCAATTCCATGGCTCAAATGATCCAAATTAGTGAAGGTGTAAGAAGTTTAAATGAATGTAGCACTTCCTGTATGTAGTATCATCATCAGTAATATATCAGTAATACATGACATCACAAGGTGGAACAGAGTGTTTTCTGTTTGAGAGAAGAACTCAGCCTAAAGATGCAGTGTTTGTGTGTTAAACATGTGTGAATGAAACAAAACACAACTCCAGGTCTGTTTGTGATGAGGAAACAACATTAGAACACAGAAAATAGCTTCAGGGAGATGTTATTGCTTCATCAAGAATGTTCCATGACAGAGATTAAACTACTACATCAAGGGAAACAACTATAGGCCACATTACGGGTCAGATCTGTGGAGATGCAAACCTATCCACAGAGAGAATTATTGTGTTTTTAGCAGTAAAAACACCTGTAATGAACAAATGCTTTATGGGTGTGTTTAATGTCATACCATGGACCATTCCAGGCAAACCAATAACATCTCCATGGAGACAAGCAGGTGACCTTTAGTCCTTTACCCCCTTTAATTTAAACTAACTTGTGCCTGTTCCTTCTTCCAGAGAGTTACCAGCTGTACGTGACGGAGCTGACCCCGGTGGGGAAGGCCGTGGGGCGGATCCAGGCGACTGACGAAGACCAGGGCTCCAACGCCGAGATGAGCTACAGCATCACCAACTCTGAGGCCGCCGCCATCTTTGAAATCAGCCCTGACCCCACGCACAGGGAGGGCATCATATCGCTCAGACAGGTACCAGAGAGCAGAGAACTGTGAATACGTGACGGGGGTTATGGATGTTGCAGATTCTTAGGCACAGAAACGATTTAGGTTGTCTTTTCCACAAGGGATATTTATTATGAAGCCACAAAAAAGCTAAAACTGGATATAACAGCTCCCCGCTTTCATCCCGTGTCTTGCTGCAGTAAAAACACACTCCAGATTGCTTCAAGGCACACGTACAAAACCAGTGCGGGGTGTTTAAATGCACCTTTCTAAAAACAACAATGTTCAGAATTTAAAACAATGACACCATAAAAACAACAGGGGGTGCCAGTGAGCCTCAAAACCTTTTACATGTTTATATTAATTCACAACAATCGTGTATAACTGTAAATTAATTCATCACGTCTCTCATTTACATGCACACCAGAAATCTGATCATGATGGAAGAGGCGGTGCTACCATTAGGCAAAAGTAGGCAGCTGCTTAGGGCCCCCAAACCTGGAGGGGCCCCCAAACCAGTTTTCTCTCAATATGATATTAAATGAGAGCAGTTTACTTTAAAACAATCATCATAAGAAAAATCAAAATCATCAAAAATCAGCCACATCATCAACGGACTATAGTGGTTATGATTTATATGTTGTAAAATTTAGTAATGTAAAGTTTATTTATGCAGATGATTTTACTGAATAATCTGCTGCAGTGTAGAACTTGTACAATAGTATTTGGAGTTGTTCGGTTTGAAATGTGCAGTGGATTGTGGGATACCTCAGAGCTCCTTACCACTGGTTAGGAACATGGACCTGTTAAGGATGTGACGTGGCAGTCGCGTGATTTAACGTTTTGGTGGCCATACGGGAGACCAAGACCGGGATTATTCAGTTTATTTCAATATAATCATGGTGACTTTAAACAGCGCAAACGACATGAAACTGTCTGAAATCGCCAGCTCGTTAGATCAGCCGTCATTAGAAAGGTATAAAGCTGAAGTCATCCTCCTGGGTTGTGGAATAGATCCCGATCTAAGTCCGATGGAGCTTTATCAGTCTAATCAACATTTGCTCTGTGCCCAACCTTTAGTATCCAAATATTTACAACTACTTCATTCATTCGACATCGTTCTACACCAACCAAGAACTGAAAAGCTACATGGGTTTATGAGCATAAATATTTTGTAGCGGGATGTGTGAGATCTTTGTTGATCACCAAACATCACATCTGTTCCTGATAACAGCCAGGGGAAGTAGATTGGAGGTCAAAATCAGAGCAGGAGTGACCCCAGAACGGTGGAAATAGAGGGCCGGGGTGGGTGGGGATTCCGTGCCAGTGCACAGACGAGAAAAATACTTTTGGTGTATATCATTTCATTTATTATAAATCCCTTCCCGTTTGTGTGGAGATGATCTCTCACCAGAAATGAAATGTTGACTGCACAGGTGACTGTACTCAGTGGGCTCCCAATTTTATGTCCACTATCCACCTCTGTCTGCTACTTTGGCCTCCTTCTTTAGCAGATTGAGTTCAGCCGGAACATCTAATAGCAACACTGGTCAAAACCATTGTTATTCATTTAAAATGTTATCTCACACAAATACTACCCCTTTACACATTTACTTACACATCAACACCAGGTCATGTGGTTTTGTGACATAGACACTAAACCTTAATTAAAATAAGGATGATCCCGAGCTTTTTTTGCTGAAGGAGCTCATGGTTATTGTATAGTTAACAGAGTAAATGCAAAGACGAGCTTGAGTTCACTTGTTTTATTTTTGAATGAAAAGAAGGCAATATGCATTATTTCTTCCTTTATTTTGCAGTTAAATTATTATTTTTGTATGCAGGGATTTTTTTTCAAGTCACAGAAGCACTTCGTTTCTACATGAACTGCCTAACTCATTGCACTTTTTTTTTTTTTTTTTTTCAAATTTATCATATTTGTGTTTTGCAGCAGTTTGTGGGGTGTTATTTTTCCTGTACAGATATCGAGATATAGTAAAATTCATCGAGATATTTTATTTTGCTGCTTATCGCCCAGCCCTAACTCCAGGTATGTTTTGATGATGACACTGTGATTAAAAGCTAAAAAAAAAAAAAAGTGGCTTAATACAGGGCCTTTAAACCTAATATTGAACTTCCTGATTGCCTACAAGTCAAACAGGGTGTTATAAAGATGTATTGTGCAGACAGACCTCTCACTCTGCCGTGTAGATGTCCCGGTGACACATTACAGTAATAAGCCGGCCCGGGCACTTTGACATGTACACAGATATATGAGCGCTCGGTGCTGCCTTCACGGCCCCTCGGACACATCAGCACTCCCCTTTAATTACCGCTTATTGCAAACTACCAGGACGTAAAGTGCTTTTGGAGGCTTTTAGGAGACCTCGCTGTGGACATTAAGGCAAATCTAAGTGTCTCTCCTCCCTCGGCTGAAGATCAAATGATCAGACAAATGTGGTAATGAGAAATCGCTCTTTATTTATGATCAAACCGTGTGAGAAACTTGGCACTTTCACTTACCTTGGAGCAAGTTTAAATGAGTTTGGGTGGACTAGGTTGTTTTTATTGATCTTATTTGCTTACTAACTTAGAAAACAGACAAACCTTTAACCCTTTTGTAATTTTGTATCCTCACTTTGTCACATAGAAATCCCCTAGGTGTTTTAAAGCAAAACTCACTGTTCAGAGCTTTTAATCGTGTTTTAGTTGTTTCTCTTTTCATGTACCCTTTGAAGATGTATTTGGAGTGATTCATGCATGTTTGAGTCATCTTTATTTGCTTATTTTAAAGATGACATTTTGCAAATCAAATCCTGTTTTCACCAGCACTGGCATACGCCCACTGCTCTGTACTTACTTTGTTCTGCTATTTTAATTTCTTGATTGGTGATTAGGGATGTAACGATATCCAAATCTCACGCTATGATATTATCACGATATGCATCTCATGGTACGATATTTATTGTGATATTTTGAAGAGGCTGAGATAATTGTAGATGGGACACTTTTTTTGCTTTTAAAACACCTTGACAAGATTTTGGTGTGAATTATTTCCATCATAATCCCAAGAATTCAAGTAAAAAACATATGTAACACTGAGGATTCACAGGTAGCTTTAATAACAAAGCAAGCCAGCGTAAAAGATAGTCGAGCCGGAAAATCAAGGAGGATAAAAATATGATGCAGAGATGTGGATTTGGTTTGGCCTGCACGCACTCACAATGGAAGTGAGCTGCTGACACACCCACACCCAAATGTGGGTCACGAGGTCTATTAAGGACAAAGAAATATTTAACGCAGTCAGTGTGTGGGTCTAACGGCAGTTTTTATTAACAAAACAAAACGTTGAGGTTGCTTTTAACAGGTGAGGATGTCACTGCAGGGCTGAGGCTCCACCCTAAAGCTGGAGTGAAGGAGACATGCTATAAGTGAAAAACAAACCAGATTAATGCAAAGAAAACAGTTACCGCAACTGAAAACACCCAATTACAAGTGCCACCACCACCAAGAACTATAAATAAGGTCACCCTCTAAGTGAGCTCCCTCCACACTCAGCTACCTCCAGCCCACACCCACTGCAGAGCTGTGATAAAATGACAATATTAACTCAACTAAAACTCAAAAAACAAAGCAACTAGCACTGAGCCTGTGTGGATAACATAAAATACATCAATTAAATTTAAACAATAAGATAAAAATTAAAAGCATACCTCTGACGTTTTTTAACAAGATTAAAATATAGAAACAGACATTTGTTTGGCTCACCAGAAATAGCTGTGTGTTAGGCCTGCTCAGGAAGAGAAGTCACCTGGTTCCCCTCTGACCTTTATAGTCTTATATCTTGCCTTATATATTTCTTCATGTTGATTGCACTGAAATGAATCATGGGATATGTAGTTTTTGATGTTTATATGCTGGTGCTACTATAAATCCATGCATTTAAGCAAATTAACTTGTAATTTGATATATTGTGACAATCCACGATATTATTGTGAGACTTTTGACGATACGATATCACAATATTTCAGATATTGTTGCATCCCTGTTGGTGATGCACATAGGATTCAGCTAACCCGACTCACTCCAGGCTGATTGTGTATTCATTTTTTTCCCATGCAGTTTACCAGGTTTATTAATGTTCATCATCCCACCTCCATCAGCTCCCCAAGAACAACAAATCATTATTATGATCATAATGGCCTCACTAGCCCCATGGAATTATTTATTTGGTGAGACAATATAACTTCTTAAAGTATTCTCATGGTGTGAGTTACTGAAGCAGTAGTGGAGAGATGAAGATGAAGAGCAGAGAGTGGGTAGGAAAAAACAGAGGAATATGTGAGAGGATAATCTTCCTGGCGATCACCATAGCCACAAGAAGTATTTTCCAAACCCTGCTTATTTAGGCTGAGTTTTTCTCTCAAACAGAAAACATCTTCTCCATCTTGAGATGTCATGTGGTTATACAGGAAGTGCTCCAATGTGTGTGTTGGATCATCTCTGCCCTGGAATTGCCAATCTCCACTGAACTAAAGGAGCTGTTAAATGTTAAATGTTTACTTGCTGTTCATATGATGCTTTTTTCTTTTTATTCTGTCATTGTTTAATAGGGTTAGGCATTATAAGTACCTTTCACTTCAGCCTAAATCGTTTCAGTCATGATTTATCGTTGCCAACACAGAATATATGGCTCTTCGCTGATTGGCTGGTGCCTAAACTCACACCTCTAGGGTTCTTCACCTTGGACCTAGTCGCTGGAGAGAATTTAAATCGAGCGGAGGCACTGGATGGCACGGGCCTGGCTAGATTTTGTAGTGATTGGCTGATAAAAGATAAAAGACAAAGATGTAATTTTAATGTTACTTATCACAACATTCTCTTTTTTATGGTGATGAAATGTTGAGGCCATATTGCCCAGTCCTCAGCTGCTGCTCTGAAGAGTGAAGCAGTTGTGAAGTCTGGTGGTCGAAGCAGTTCAATATTTTACTAAACGTTGCTTTTGGTTTATAACGTTATCTGTCCACAGGCAGACGAACACACAGCCACCACTGTTTCTGAAATCAAAGTGGGCTTCTAATGAATTTCAAGGAAACAAATCTAAGACCATAAACAAAGGTGGTGTTTCTTAGCAACTGCTGTTTCTTGGTTCATGCCTTATACCGAACATAATTCTATCGACGCCTTCAGAATAATTGCTAATTTTTAGATTTGAGCACTTTGCGTCCACATAGACAGTGCGACTAACTGTTGAGTCCATTTTCACTCACAGTAAAAAGGGGCTGGGAATGGCAGGGTCCATCACAACACTGTTTATGATGATGTGTGTCTTTACTAGGCACAAAATCACTTTTACTACAGACTTTTTCATTTGCCAAACCACTGCCTTAAACCCAAACTGCATGCGGTTCAAAGGAGGAGCTCAGCAGTGCGGGCAGACGTGTCGTGACGCTCCAGATCTTTCTTTTGGGAGTCAGTCGGCTCTATTCACGCTTACATCACAAGCCCGGAAGACATTTGGAAACATGCGATGTCACCTTCCGGTGTAGTTCCCGACACTGGGCTCGTCTACGAACTGTGATAAAAAACCCATTGAAATAAATGTGATCAGCCGTAAAATGAAGACTGAGTACGTATTCAGACAACAACAGAACAGAAGAAGTTTACCAATCTCTCCATCTCACTCCAAATCACTAAATCCATTGAGTTCTTTATGCTCAGTGTCACTTCTGAGCAACTCCACGACGGTAAACCATAGAACCATTAGGTAAACGGAGCATCGCTTTCTCTTCTGCGTAGCTGTCATCAGACTCTGCATCAGTTCCAGTTAGAATTATTTCCTTTCTGACCTTTCTTTATTTTGGTTGTCACTGAAGTCCAGGCTTTGTCGATTCATTCAATGACTTTGGTGCACCCTCCCAGTTGCCATGAAGCTGTGTTCTCCATCCCTGCTTTCCATCAGTCCCTCACAAGTTTCTCGCTCACTCCAAACTTTCTTTCTGCTGCACGATTACCATTTTCGGCTGAATATTTCACTACGTGCAGCAGGACAGCGACTTTTTCTGCAGGAGACATGTGCAGTAGAACCAAGTGACAGTGGTACAGGAGTAATAGGAGTAGCAAATATTGACACACATCCCTAGAGTGCCCTCTTTCGGCTGTCAGTCTGAAAATTTTAATATGTAAGTCGCACTGGAGTATAAGTCGCAGGACCACCCAAACCATGAAAAAAAGTGTGACTTATAGTCCGAAAAATATGGTTTGTGCTGTTTGGAATCATCTTGAATTTGGCGCCTCATCTCTTCTAATCGCATGTACCCAGCACGCTCGGAGTTGTGTTCCATTGCGGAACTTTTGAAAACTGAGGTGTGGTTGTAATTGTTGATTAGCCAAACATAACAGAACACTACAATGACATGGAGATGAAGAAACCTGGGACATTTTCAAATTTTTCCTAGATTTTGTCAGACTTACTACCGCAAACAGAGCCCACCGGAAGTCGTCATCACATGTTTCAAGTGTGAATAGAGCCTCTTGCGATATACGTAAACTGGAGCAAATCAAATGTACCTCAAATACGTGGAAAAAAGGGTGTGGGGTCCATTTTCACCTACTCCCTGTCCCTGCCCACCATCTCAATAATGACTGAGATTAGTAAAATTTCTGGTTACATATATGCACGACCGGTCAAAAGTTTTAGAACACCACACTTTTTCCAGCTTTTTACTGTTTACAGATGACTAAAACATATTCTAAACTTCATGAAAGTGTCCACCTTTGGCGGATATTTTTACAATAGACATCAAATATACTCCAGAAAGTTCTTCCCAAGTCTGTTGCAGAAGTTCCCATAAATGTGTGGCACTTGTAGGTTTCTTGGCTTTCACTTTTCTGTCCAGTTCATTCCAAACCAGCTCGATGGGGTTTAAGTCTGGAGACTGTGCTGGACACATCATGTTTTCAACCACCTTGTTCTTTTTTCCTGAGGTAGTTTTGGCAGAGCTTGGACTTGTGTTTTGTTCTTTTACCTTTTTTCAACCTCTGTCTGTTCAGTATTTATCTTTGTACCATTTCAAGCTCTTCGTTGGACTTGCACGACTTGAATTGCAATAAATAAACAGAAAACTTAGGGTGTTCTAAAACTTTTGACTGGTAGTGTATATAGTTAAATGTATGCTATTTAAAGTGGAACTAAACACAAAAACTGTGTATATGGAGCTTTAAAACTTAGACTTAGACAAACTTCTTTGATCCACAAGGGAAATTACTTGGACACAGTAGCTCACGCATCACAATATAATATAATAACAAAGAGCAACAATATAAATGGTGATAATAAATTCCAAATAAGTAGCAAAAAGCAAGAGACTGGTGAACAAATTGCATATGTACTCATAAAATATGTGAGTACAAAAATATCTAGGCTATTATCTACTGTTTCTTATCATTTTTGGCAACAAAATAGGTACATTCATTTGTCAAAAAATGCCTGAGTCAGAACAGAGCATTTTGAGAGACAGACTAATAAAAAAGGATTACTCAAACATGTGTGATTGAAACAAAACACAACTCCAGGTATGTTTTTGATTAGGTAACAAGAGTAAATTTTGTGTAATATAGGATTCATAGACAAAAGCTTAATCTACCGTGTGTAAAGTTTTAACCAGTTTTCTCCTCTGCAGCCTCTGAACCACGAGAAGCGTAAGGTGCACACTCTGAACATCGAGGTGTGGAACCCTCACTCCGACCCGCGCTTCTCTCACCTGGGGCCCTTCAGGGACACCACGTCTCTGCAGGTGATCGTGGGGGACGTGGACGAGCCTCCTCTCTTCTCCATGGACTTCTACATCCTGGACGTGTACGAGAACTCCCCCGCGGGCACGCAGGTGGGGACAGTGTCGGCGCGGGACCCAGACACCACCAACAGCGCCATCAGGTGGGCCGCTCTAAGGGTTTTACTTTGTGTTTTAGATAAATAATAGAATAAAAGATCCACCAGACACTGCTCTGAAGGTGAACTGTGCAAACAAGGAACGATGTAGTATTTATAAACCACACTTTGATAAATTATTGCACACCGAACATAAAATCTGCTGCTTGTATAATCCAAGATGGTTTCTTCATTTGTCATACAGTAGTTGGATATGAAAAGAAAAATTCAACTGGACAGAATGTTTTTGATTGAAGATGTTTCGCAGCACGAATACATTATTTACTTGACCTAGCAAATCAATCTACACTTTCAGTTTCAGTACAGTTTATTTGTTCAGACATTTCACACACGTTAAAGTATCTTACTGTTCTACTCTCCTTTAATTCCAGCTCCAACTTATTCTACACATTCCCTAAAACATTTGTCCAGTTACAGAATAGGCTTTTTTTCTTTTGTTATGGATGACTGAGGCATTACACACACGTAGTTGGGCAGGGACCATGTGGGTTTAGGTAAATGAGTTGCTGCTCAGGAGATCAGTGATGTGCTGGTGGACTCCAGAAAGTCCCTGTGAGTCCAGTGAGTGGAGCAGAAGTGATTAAACAGTACAGGAGATTCCTGCAGCTGGCCTATCTATACACTCAGCTATTGTGCATGAGTATTAGAACTGCACACACCCAAATCCAAAAATAGTAGATATATTTGATAGGTTATTTTTTATTTTATTTTATTTTTATGTGGATTTAAAGCATTAACTTCACCTGCATGATTTCTTGGAAATAGAAATGTAAATCTATGCTTCCGAACATTCTAGATGGAGATAAATGAGTTTTATGGCATACTGCATAATATTAAAGCCAAAGGAACAGCATCTCCATGGAAACAAGCAGGAAGACTCCCTTCTCTAGACCATACAACACATTAGAGTCAGGTTTGTGGAGATGCAAGCCCATTCACAGTTAGGACACCTGGTTTTTCACTAAAAGCTACATACTGTGGATTAAAGGAAAAGTTTGTTCACTAGACATAACTGAATACAATTGTACTTTTAATGTAGGAATAACTGATTTTAGCCACTGTTCTTTTACTCAAGTACAGATTTCTTGTACAATTTCCACCACTGGAGGATTGGAGGTGCCCTGTGCCCTCCTCTGTGCTGAGTGCTGGACTGTAAATGGCATTGTGGTTCCACTCTGTTCTGTCCAAAGCTGCTGGCTCACTGGCTGCTCCTCTGTAGGCTTTCAAACAGATCAGAGAGGGCACACACAAGAGCTGGCCCCGGGGCCTCAGAGGAGAAGAGAAGAGAGCAAATGTGCCACTGATAGAGCACAACAGAGCAGGGGTATGTATGGAGAGTTACCACGGTTACTGAATGAACTTCGCCTCTTAGACCTCGTCAGGGAGAGAGGCCAGAGATGAGAGGAAGGGGGAGCATGGTGTGGACTACTCAAGTGCTTCTCAAGTGGTGGACTAAGGGAGTGTGACATCACCAAACCTGACGCTAACATTCGCTCTGAGTCCCACCTTTCTTTGGTCCCCGTGCTAAATCACTCACCCTCGCAATGAAACAAGAACAAGGAAACAAGAAGGTGTCAGACTCTCCACCAGAATAAAATACTGAATAAAAAATACTATCTAATTGCTTATCTCCACAGGTACTTCATCGAGAAGGAGGAGGGCAGCCCCATGTTCTTCACCATCGGAGTGAACAGTGGACTGATCCGCACCAACCAGGCTCTGGACCGAGAGGAGGCAGCCTGGCACAACCTCACTGTGATGGCTGCAGAGGTTGGTAAGTTCACACATACACACAACATAACATTTTTTTTTACTGTTCAGTTTGGTCTCTGAGCATATAAGCTTTCATGTGGAAAGATGTTTTAATATTTAATTCGATCAACTTGCAGGGACGTTGTAACTTCAAAGGCTTTTTCACCCCATAAGTAGATCTAAACTCTAAAAACTGAGGGAAATTTAAATTGTTCTGGAATTTTTCAGTGAGATTAAGTTAAATATGATTCTTCGATCGTCGTAGCTTTTATGTTGCTGTGAACATGACAAGGACATGAGGAGGACATTTGGATCAACTTCATATCAGTGGCATGTCTCCTCCTGCCTCTGCTGTGCACTAGAGCGTTGTGCATTTTTTTTAAATCACAAGTAAATGCAGAGGAGGCTGATGGACCACTCCTCCTTCACCTCTGTATATGAGGAAACATCACTCTAGAAGTGAGTTTGGCAGAAGAGAGGAGTTTAATGTCCACATGTGTTGGGCAGATGCTCTTTCGCTCGTCTGTAAATGTGCAGTGACAGCAGGGCACCGTAGAGGGCGCCATGTGTCACTAAGGATTAGGACAGAGAACGAGGATGGCTCTGAGAAAGTAGGGAGGTGGAGAGAGAGAGGCAGAGGAGAGGAGACATAGTGAGAGAGAGGAACAGAGGAACAGAGGAAGAGCAGAGTGGAGAGCAGCAGAGGAGATGCAGAGAGAGAGAGAGGACACTTGTGGAGGACTTCCTCAGAGGTCACACAGAAGAGATGATCCAGGACAGAGGCTGAAATAACTGTGGAACATAAAAGCAGGTCAGCTCTGAGACTCTGCAGCTGCACCAGGCGATGTCCTCATACAGGAGCAAGCCGCATTACCCCACGTGTCAATACTCATTCTAGTTTCCACTTTCCTTTTTCCTCCATTTGGTGATTGGCGTAAAATATTGATATGGTCTCTGCGTCTTTATACATAGGGATGTCAGTCTGGTCACCACTTCTTCTGTCATGCCTTGAACCCGGAACACACACATCCAATCAGATTCCTTTATTTCAGTGATGCATGTGAAACAAAGGAGATCATTGGTCGTCTATCATTAACAACAAAATTACATTCTTCTCATAATTTTCTTTTTAAATTTAGTGCTTTGTTCATTGATTCTGCAGAAATCCACCATGTTTTTAAGTCTCCGGTGATATTTTCCTCTTTATTTTTCCCTTGAAAGCTGTCATATTTGTTGGACTATCCCTGATTGACTAATCCACTTGTCATCTGCCCATCTGAACTCTGGGAGATTCACTAGTGACCAGACTCACATCTTTGTAAAGTGACGAAGTGTGTAGTCTGGATCCCAGGCATTTGCTCCAGACAAGAAAGTGTCAGAGTGTCCACCTTAGTCCCTAACCCTTCATTCACTACATAGACCCACACTCTTTAGGGCTCTACTGACGGATTATTTGAATATGGATGAAGCTGTGACAGTAGCTAGCGATGTTGTCAGAGCACTAAAACAGTTTATCGCCATGTAATAAAATAATTTATGATGCGAAATTAACATTAGGTTAATTGGCTTTTAATTGGGTCTTTTAATTGGGTCTTAAATGCCAGTAGCCGGACATCCACTCATACCTGATTGACACGACTACCCCCCAGCCCCCAGGAGAGTCTGAAACCTGCTGAAATCCTACGAGACACCAGACAGGACAGCGGCTCTTTCTGCAGCCAATACGTGAAACAGAGTGCGAAGTCACGTAGTCTTATAATCCCTCTATATATAGTACTTATACTTTTGTTTAAGTTATGAACACGCTGAAGCACCCTGGCATACATCGACATACGGCAAAGAACATTTTTCGATGTATGCCAGCGTGCACTTATACCGCCTGCATACGCGGGCCATAAGTTCAAGGTAAATTATGTGATCGTTGACACACACTCACACACGTTAATTGTAAGTTACTCATGAGTCCAAATACGTTGAGATAATGTCTAGCATCCCCTTAACTTATGAGTAACGTGCTTTGAACCTGTGTGTAACTTATATTGAACTTATCTCCAACGCATATTGATGTTTGCAGACGTTTTTGGCATGTTCCAACGACCACAGAACTTACTGAACGTGTTTCTAACTTATAGCTACTGCGTAATGGCGTATTGGCAGTGTGTAGGGAAACTGGTTTATAAAAATGGGGAGGAAACCGTCGGTACTCCTCCAGACTTCATGGTGAGCAGACCCCGTGGTACCACCCGCTACACATATTATCTATACAAGAGATGGAGGATCCAGCGAGGCTGAGAGGAGAATAAGTGCGATAAGAAGGGTTCTTCAGAGTTGTCTTCGGCATGACACTGATTAATGTTGCTACTGCGATGTCTAGTGCAGTTATGAATTGTCGAGCGGCAGCCTTTTTACATCTGACAACACGTGAGGGTCGAAGATACGCTGTATAAGTTAGACTGTTGTTGGACATAAGTTGTGGACGCTGGCAACACACTAAGCATTAGCTGGTATAAGTAATATATACGTTATCAAAACGTTCTATATAAGTTACTAATATATTATGTATATGGCCAACTCATTACGAATACACTATGTAGATGCCCAAAATTGACAAAAAAAACATGAATAGTTCAGTGTATGCCAGCGTTTTAGGGAAATTCTGATACGTCGGCATATGCTGGCTAAATCGTCAAGGTGTGCCAGGGCTATAAACATAAAGAGGGTCCCAGTAGGGTTCGTGAGAGATCGCTAAATTACTCAAACACGCATGGACGACATCTAAAACCCGTTTTTGCTGAGGGAATAACATTCACGTTTATATAACATAGTAGAAAGCAATAAATTAAGTAATATGAGGTGGAAGTGGGTGCTTTTGCCTGATTTGTGACCAGCCTTGGTACAGTGCAAAACATTTCTAATATAAATTCCTCTTTCCCTCCCTAATAACCTCAGTGTGTTTGATATTAAGAGGCTTACCATTTCCACGGCTCACATTCAGGACTCTAAAGCACCATCTGAGGCTCCGAGAGGATTAGGATAAAAACGACTAGTCTGCTCTTCATACGAACCACTTACAATTCCACGCCAAATAACATGGATAGAATTCAGTTATATACGTATTGCTAATTTTATCTCTGTTAATCCATCTGTGTTGGCTTATTTCTTTCAATAATTTGGAGGAAAGAATCTTAAAAGGTGCTGTACCTGATTTTTTACCATTATACTCCCTCTTCTCTGACACCCGTGGATCATTACGTTATAATTTACACATTTTAAATTAAAATATACATCTAAAACCACTTAATAAAAGAAACAAGCCCGCTGACTTTCATGTTAGAAAACTAGTGCTGCATCTGATTGGTCTCCTTCATAATGAGCTTGTCTTCAGCCAATCATCGTAGTGGAATCTGAGGCTATTTAATTTTACTGCGTCTCATCTTTTCAAGATCTTGTATTGCACAAAATGTATTCTTTTGATATTTAAGCTCATCTGAGATCCCTGGATTTGTGTTTTGTTTCATTCACACATGTTTGAGTAATCCTTTATTATTAGTCTGTCTACATCCCCAAAGCTCAAAATGCCACCTTTGATGTCAAGTGGTAGTTTTCAAGTTAACAGCTACATTTTACCTTTAGTTCAGTAGAGATTGGCAATTCTACAACTGAGGCCCTGTTTACAAGTACATGGATATTTTTAAAAACTGAGATATTTCCCTTTGTTTGTACCATCTTTTACGTACAAACGGCAAATTCACCTCTGAAAATGAATCTTTCTAAAAACTCTGGTAAGAGATTCTGGTGATTTCTTCTGGTGCAAACACTTTTCATGTGTTTACATTTGCACACACAGCTGATGTTTCATATCCATGACCAGAGACTTACAACTGTAATGAAATAAATGCTACAGGTTTGAATATAATCCAGGTGCCCTCCAGAGGATTGGCGTAGTTATAATTGAGCTCGATGGAGTATTTAAGCAGGTTCATTTAAACGAAAACTTTTTTGAAAACAATGTTGTGTGCATAAAGTTAATTTGGAAAATGGAGGGAAATATTCGTTTATCAACATTCCCGGCTATGTGTAAACGTAGCCTGAAGTCATCCAAGTCATTCTAGTGAAGCTGTATGAAACACTGGAGTATTTCGAGCACCTGTATTACCACATGACTTCACAAGGTTGAACAGAGTGTTTTCCTAAATATACAGGATTGTGTTAAACATTTGTAAATGAAACAAAACACAATAGTGAGGAAACATCATTATAACATAGATCAGAAATCACTGTCAAATGGGACCTTTAAATAATACTGACAGTAACAGTGATGAGTAATTCAGTATTTGGAAACAGTTCCACAGATATTCTTGTGTGTGTGTTTGCAGATAACCCTCGTATGATGAGCTATGTGCAGGTCACCATCCAGGTCCTGGACGTCAACGACAATGTTCCATCTGTTGCCGGGGGCAACAGTGCCATCATCGCCTGTGATAACACCAAGATGGGGCAGGTCAGTCCAGCGGTTTAAGGTCCTGAACCTGATTTCAGTTTGAACTTTTAGCTCTGCCTACTTACGGTAGTCCTTTCTGCCGGTGTGATATTGTGAGGTGGTAGAGTAGCCAAAAATAGTACTTACGTAAGTGGGATTTTGCTTAAAGTGGTAAATGAAAGTGTAACAGTCAGAACTCACAAACACCTGGCTGCAGGGGCAGAGTGTGGAGTGTGAATATATGTTAGACCAATCACATGGGCGTTTTTTCTGTCCCTGTACTTGTGCACACTTGTGTGCTTGTATATTTGTAAAAAAATATCCTCCACACTCAAGGTCCTGTTCTAATTCAAAGTCCACTGGAAACCCACGGGGGATTATTTGCGCTGCCTGTTTTACTGGGGATGCATCAGAGGAGACTTGTCCATACTTGGGCAAGTGTATTTCCCATAATGCACTACAGATTGCACATGCACAGGTGACTGATCAGTGTGACCCTCACATGTGCGTGGAGAGTGCTCAGGCAGGTACAGCGTACATGGAAAGGAATGCACTTAATAATCTAAAGGTTTTATTTGGAACAATTTCGCTAAACACGGCACATACAGCCAGTGTCTACGAAACCTTTGTTTTCAGTAGGATATTCCTCCTATTTAGACACAATATCAAGCCATAATAATATGGGGACAAATGCTGGGATCTTTTCAGAAAACCAGAACATTTTGTCTGAATACAGAATACATTTTTTGTGAGCCAAATGTATTTCTCTAAATTCAAGAATTAGAATGCAGTGTATTTTAGACTTATTTTCTTACACAAGTTCAAATGCAGCCTTTGAGAATAATTTGAGAGAGCTCAGACATTTCACCTAAATGATGAAGAGGGCTGAGAATATGTTAGGCTCTATTATGGATAAGTCTACTGATTTATTTATTAGTATTCACATTTACTATGAGCCTTTATTACAGCAAGCACCACATGAACTTTATTTCCTGTGATCACACCAAGTGCATTTGTCCCAAAAGCTGAAAGACCTAAATGTGTGTGAACTCCTCGAGTCTATTCTCTGAATCTGCTCCACAGGACAGTACCATGAGTGCACGAGTACAGAGTCTGCAGCCTGGGAATTGAGAAACGGCCTCTGTTCCTTACACCCCCAGACCCCGCCCTCCTCTCCCCTCACTCTTTTCTTTAGCCCTTCAGGCACTGCCCAGTTTAACTGTTTTGTCCCACTTTAAGCTACTTTGTGCTGAGCTTAACAGTAAACACCATGTACACAGTTTACAGCAAAGAGGTTGTGTCAGTGTTTAGTCCAAATGTTTTTCACATACTTCCCAGGTGAGGCGACACATGGCTGTGTTTCCTACATAAGGCACTAAATAGGTGTCATGCCATTTTTAGTACCGTCTGAACGTCCAGTGGGTGAAAAAGTAGTGCACTAAAAAATTCCCATAATACCTCTTGAAAAGTAGTGCACAGGACAATGTAGTGAGCTGTGTTTCTGTGTGGCTCTGTGAATGAGTGCTTTATATTGATATGTTTTAGTGACATCACGCTGGGGGTGTTCAACATGTATCTCTATGTTGGAATGTTCAGTCACAATGCACCCAGTAGAAAACACATGTCAAAAGGATTTTAAGATCATCTGAAAACTCAGAAAAAATACAAAATGGATTTAAACAGAACATTTTCCGTAGCCTGTGATGAATAAGACTACGTTCAGACTGCAGGGCTTAACGCTCAATTCAGATTTTTTGGGTGAAATCCGATGTTTTTGCGAGGTCGTTCACATTTCCAATTAAATGCGACTTGTATGTGATCTCCAGTGTGAACAGTAAACACCCCAAAAGTGTCCCGCATGCGCACTGTAGGACACAATGACGTCAACTGCAGCGAGCGTGCTCTGTGTTTACTTAAGTTGTCTAAACATGGACGTGAGCATTGAGTACCTGGTGATTTTAAAGTTCCTCTCATACCAGAGCCAGAACATGAACAACTTACTTGTTTTAAGCTGGAGATTGAGAAGGATGAGGTTTTTGGTCGTGGCGTTTTGTGGGACAGCGGCAGCAACGTCCATTAAAAGGAATGTGTGGATGCGCAGACGTAGCCAAGAGTGGTGAGTTACGATGCGCTTCGCTTCAGTGACACGGAGTTCATTAACAATTTTCGCCTACTTCAGCGCAGAATAGTGACATTTGATGGCTTGTTTGAAGTCCTGGGTCGCATTTGAAAAAAATGGATCTGTGTCGTTCAGACTGTCATTAAAACATCAGATAAAGGCCACATAGAGGCCAAAAAAATCGGATTTGGGTCACTTCAGGCTGCAGTCTGAATGTAGCCTTAAGAGCGCTCATGGTCCTGTTTAGGCGTTTGATTTTGAACAAAAAGATGAGCGAGAGGGACTGAAAAACTGTTGGCTAATGTGAGCTATACTTGTGACTGTAATTTTATTTGAGAGGAACTTGTTTAACCATAAAAATCAACTCACCTCTTGTAGTTCCAGCTAAATCAGTACTTTCTGGTCAGACTGTAGCTCAGATTAAACTCTAACAGAGCTTCAGACAGAGCAGTGCCTACACTTAGCGTCACAGCCCCAGGGAATATTGATGACATCAGCCGCGAAGTATCAGTAGCGTCTGATAAAGAGAGCAGGACCTGAGAGGTGCAGACAGATCCATAAATCATTCTGAGATGTTTCTGCTGAGGGCAGACTTCTGCAGAGGATCATCTCCCACACAGACCCGCATACACACACTACTCACTTCGATTTAAATGGCATTTTTAGCACAGGAGTTATTTTTAAGGTCAGGTTTGTTGCAGCCAGTAAAGTAATAACTCATACAGTATTATTAGTTTTAAGATAATACCATGACAATGTCGTAATAAAAGCCAATGTCATAACCCCTTAATGTCACGTCTGTTGTGGGCTGATTATTGCATTTTGATTTATTGTCCCGAAACAAAACTGTAGATAGGTTGAACCTGAGAACACATCCAAGTTTGTCTCATTCTCAGTGTATGGACAGGCCTCATGTGAAAGCTCAGAACCTCCAGAATTGCACTAGCAGCCAAACCTCGTCAGATCTGGACTTGTGTTTTTAGGTTATTTTTTCAGGCCAAGAGTTTGTTTTCATATCTGACAGTTTCGACTGCTCACTTTTTTGGCGCTCTTTTCCTACTGGTAGAGGCAGGACGACAGCGCCATCTGCAGTCCGACTTCCTCAGGACATTATCCCAGGTGTGTGAGAATAAAAAAGCCCCCTCGTCCTGGTTTATCGTCCTGTGGGCACGTTTCTGTATTTCAACTGCCTCTTTCATCCAGCGACGATGTTTGTTTTCCTCTGTCCCAATTATGTTTGCTCCATCCCAGTCCATAATGTGGTTCTCTCTTTTACAGTGGTCAGAAATGGCCGATTTGAGTTGTTCCTGTTCTACTTTGTGTTTCGTTGCTCGTGTGCACACCTTCACTGTTTCCTTCTCACATTCTGTTCTATGTTCCTTTTTTCATGTACTAAACACCCTCCCTGTTTCCCCGATGTATGTTTTATTGCAGGACATGCAGGGTATTTCATATATGATATTACATTTACGCTCCGGTTCTATTTTGTCTTTCGGTGGACAAGTATTTGCCTGAGTTTTCTGTACGATTTCACTGGTGTGTTGATATTGTGTCTGGATTTGGTCAGTACTTGGATGGAAGACCACTAGAAATTCCAGGTGCCACAGGGGGCGCCAGTGCCAAGAACTGTTGTTGCGTACTTAGGGAAGACACTTCACCCACATTGTTTAGTATGAAAGTGGTGTGAGCGTTGGTGATGGTTTGGAGGGGCTGATGGTGCAGATTGGCAACCTCGCTACTGCCAGTCTGCTCCAGGGCAGCTGTGGCTCGATGGTGGCATAGTATCGAACCACCATCGAGTATGAAGGGAATGAATAATGCACCAAATTGTAAAGTGACTTTGAGTGTCTAGAAAAGCGCTATATAAGACTTATGCATTATTATTATTATTATAGCACTGATTCATGGGTTTCGGCAGTGACCATTCAGATCAGAGAGAGACATTTTAGGTTTAAACCAACTGGATTCCAGCATTAAAACTCCTGCAGCGAGTGACTCATCCATGTCTTCTTTTGCTGGAGCAGGAGACGGGGGGGAAGGTTAAGAAGATCTATGTGACCTGAGTGTTGCAGAGCTGAACTTAAGTCAACTTTATGCAAATGTTGAGCGATATCACCAAGGCAACGGCTGCTCAGTGAACACCTTTAGACAGACACAATCGAGGCGTTGGTTGAAGGGTAAAGCGGCTCCTAATGACCCAGCCTGTGGTCCGCCTCCTGCAGAGGGCTGGAGACAGCACCAGTTCTGTCACTCTTGTTGTGAGTCTGGTGTCATGTGAGGCTCATTTTGTGAGTTAGTTAGACTTTCAAAATACCATTTAAAGGACGCTGGACTGCTTGAACTAAACTCGGAGCTCGGATGATGAGACTTTAATGCACATGTAAACAGGATGTGCTTTGCTCACGAGGCTAGAGAGAGGGAGGAAAATGGCAGGAGGAAGTGAAGAGGACAAATAACGCAGCGGTGATCATTAGTAAGTAGCACAAATGTGTGAGTGTGTCCTTCTAGGGGCCATGAGAGGAGCACACCACGCAAATTAGGTCACAAGGACAAGTTTAAAGTGTAAAAATCCCCAAAACTATACTAAATGTACAACAAAAAAAGATCCCCATGATAAATACTGACCAACAACATCTCTCACGTATTCAACAAAGTCAGTATAGTATTTATAGTGACAGATCTAGACAAAACCCTGCCATCACTGCTTTATATACCCACGTGCAGCTGGAATCTACACAAGTGCAAGCAGGTTCCATCACGGCTCATATGTAGACTGGACCTTTTACCTTTAGTTCAGTAAAGATTGGCGATGGTGGAACAGAGCGTAAATATATTCAGGGTTTGTGTGAATGAAAAAAAACACAACTCCAGGTCTGTTTGTGATGACGAAACTATATTATAACAGAGATCCTCCAGCATCCTTCAGCATGACTTGCACAAAAAGGTTATCCAAAATGTCAACAAATTAGATACTTAATGAGATGAGGTACCAGGCTGAACATCTGGTGTTTTGAAGGTGTTAAGATCCTCATCTCAGCAAAGACTTCTGATTTTAGTCTTTTTGAAAAATCCGAAGAATTTGAATCTAAGACCTACCGACAGCACTGGAACTTTCAGAATTGGACAGGTTTTGTATTTGAATTTTGTTTATTTATTTCATTCATAAAGTATAAAAAGACATCCAGAGTGTCACAACATCAAACATACAAGAAATGAATAAAAAGGAGCAGAAAAAGAACACCGATGGTTAAACATTTCAAATCAGAACATTTCTGTCCAGGTACAATTATTCATCAGTAGTAAACAGAGATCTTCACTTTTATGCTCAACAACTTTCTTCTAATTACTGACAGTTTCCATGATGATTTCACATTCAGCAGATAAAAGCACTGGAATGGGGCTTTTCATGGATGCTCACCCAAAAAGGCCCCTTCTGATCTGTCCATCTGGCTGACAGACCTGTGCAGATATGTGTGGTTCTGTCTTGTAGGGACTTAATTTTGTTTCTTTTCTTGTGGTGGCCAAGCAAAAGTATGTAGGACATTCACAGCCACGGAAAATCAAGGGGAGAAGGATAAGGTTTTAGACTGTAATGTCGTAAAGCAGAAATACACCAATACGATCACTCATTATGGCCCTGAATGATTATGCTTCAGTTTCAGAGTAGTTATTTAGCTCCTCCCTGCAGAGAGATACAGCAAGTGTCCACCAGCGTTTGACCAGAACTAAAGAAGAAGCTTGGATGAGCTGCGAAACGTATTCGACCAAATTAACTTATGTCTTGAATTGAATATCTCCTTTGCCGTGGATTCTACCTGGACGACTGAGGGATTCTTCATACTTCACCGTAACGTATATTTTTTTTGATGGTTCCATAATGGCGATGGTCAGTGCTCAACAAGAGCAATGCAGTGGCCGACTTTGATACAGATCGAAAACAAACTAGTCAGTCAGATGTGCTTCCTGTCTGTTCCCTACAACGCAACACACATGCCACCAAACAAAACAGTAGATGTGTGGATCACATTACTTTATAAAAAGGAACTGTACGTAGCCTGCACTGTTGAAAAGTACCAACTTTTTTTTTTTTTTAAAGTACAACAATCACAAATGAACCTGGTTTGGCAATGCCTTAACCTGCAGATATAGCGACACATCCAAGTTTGTCTCATTCTCAGTATATGGACACGTGAAAGCTCAGAACCTCCAATTTCCTCCCTGAGCTCCAGAAGCTGCACTAGCACTGACTCATGACTGGCTGTAGGTGCTGGGTTTTAGAGACCATGCAGATCTGAGAGAAGCATTTTAGGTCTAAACCAATTGGATTTCAACATTAAAACTGGCAACTCAAATAAAAGACTCATGTGAGGCTCATTCTGTTTTCTGACTGAATAATCGTCTAGAGAATCAAAACACCAAATCAAGGGGACATCCGATGCGTTTGATTATCTTCCGATTCCCACTTGGACCTCAGATATGACGTCACGTCTGAGTTTAACCCATATTATTATGTTTCGCGTGTTGGACTATGTGGATTATGATTATGACTCTTCCCTCATCTTATGAAAACACTACCATTTTAATTAATTTATGTTATGATTTCTCTTCGGTTACAACCTTAGGGACGTTAACACCCTTTATATCAAGTATTTGTTCAATACTGGCCTCACCACAACATCGACTACCAAACCCACAGGCAATGATACAGACGTGGTAAAGGTATTACAGTAACACAAGTGACTGAAACTGCCATTTAATCCACCAAAGTGTCCAAACACAATGAAAACATTTCATATTTGCACATCACAGTGGGCGTAGTCATCTTGAATTCTGACTCGGAATCCTTGTTCAGTCTACTTTTTCCACCACCGAGTCCCAGGAAAAGGGGCCGTGTTATGCGTGTCGCTAGGCAACTTCCTCAAAAAAACAATTCGGAAGGATAATTAAGCGCAGGGATCATGTTCAGTGTTTTTGTAATTAAGAATAAATCAGCATTGCAGTTGTTAACAGTGAAACAGCATCCCACTAATGAAACTACAGCACATCACATCAGGTTTGTCAAGTTGCTGTGCAGTTTTTATCTTTTACGCTTCAGTCCCATTTTTCACAAATCTCGCTTTAATTTTTATTTTTAATACTGCATCTTCTCCCTGCCCAGACACTTTCTGCAAGTTCCTGGTATTATTTTTCCCATGCCTGATCTGTCTCCTCTCGTCTTTTACTGTTTGACCTCAGTTACGGATCAGGCAGACAGCTCTCCGTAATGAGCTGCTCTGCCTAGTCCTGTGGAGATGGATCGGACAGTCGGTGGTAAACAAACTCCTGGAGGAATAAAGTTGTTTTTCCAATTTGGGAACTCTGGAAAACATGAGAAATACTGGATTTTAATGCCAAAATTTGAATGTTTGTGTGCTTTTAACTCATGGGAAACAAGAAAACAAAGCACTGTTTTTATTCGCGAGGAAGCTGCAGTCCTGCCAGTACTAATCCAGGGCTGCGGGTTGAAGGTGCATTGTGTAACTTTTTTTTTTTTTTTTTTTTTTCGGTGGAGAGTCCGTCAAATGCTTTTCTCCATGGAGATGTTATTGCTTTGTCTGGAATGTTTCACAGTATGGTATTAAACCTTTCTATCTTCATGAAGACAAAACAAGACCAAGTTGCAGGTCAGGCCGTCAGAATGCCTGTTTTTTGTTGTTGTTGTTGTTGTTTTCGGTATAAAACCACAAATTTAAAGATGCACCGGGCAACTTTTTTTTACACTTGTTACGTTTTACTTTTACATTTATTCAGTTACGGCTGATTTTAAAGCTCAATTTATACTTATAAAACAGGCATTCTGACTGTGTGCGGATTCACCTCTCCACAGATCTGACCAGTAACTTCCTCTCATTTTGTCTCCATGAAGAAAGGTTTAATACCATACTGTGAAACATTCCAAACAAAGCAATAATATCTCCCTGGAGAAAAGCATTTGACGGACCGTCCACCAGTAAATTTACACAATGTACCTTTAATAAATGTAAGGTAGAACTGTTTAATGTCATATTGTAGACTCACTGTTGGGCAAGTTACTTCAAAACTGTAATGTGTTATTTATGACTTGTTACTGTCATTTCAGAGTGATTCGTTACATTACAATATTACTGTATTTAAAATGTAAAGCATTACACAACTGTTGCATTACTTTTAAGTTACTCTCAACAAAATAATTGTTGCTGATAGTCAAAAAAACAATCAGCGACTGAAGATGTCGGACTTTTGCGCCGTATATGGACTGAACCAGGACTAAACCAGGACTGAACCGAGGACTGAATCAGGACTGAATCAGAGCTGAAGCAAGATTGAAACAGGACTGAACTAGGACTAAACTAGAGCTGAACCAAGACTAAACCAGGTCTAAACCAGGACTAAACCAGGTCTAAACCAGATCTAAACCAGAGCTGAACCAGGACTGAACCAGGACTAAACCAGGATTAAATCAGGTCTAAACCAGAGCTGAACCAGAACTAAACCAGGTCTAAACCAGGACCTAACTAGGTTTAAACCTGGACTAAAACCAGAGCTGAACCAGGACTAAACCAGGTCTAAACCAGGACTAAACTAGGTCTAAACCAAGACTAAACCAGAGCTGAACCAGGACTGAACCAGGACTAAACCAGGACTAAACTAGGTCTAAACCAGAGCTGAACCAGGACTGAACCAGGACTAAACCAGGATTAAATCAGGTCTAAACCAGGACTAAACTAGGTCTAAACTAGGACTAAACCAGAGCTAAACCAGGACTGAACCAGGACTAAACCAGGACTGAACTAGGTCTAAACCAGGACTAAACCAGAGCTGAACCAGGACTAAACTAGGTCTAAACCAGGACCAAACAAGGACTAATCTTGGACTAGGACTACGATCTGGTATCAGATGTGCTTTGCCCCATGGAGCGTGGACCTCTGCGTTGGTCCTTTCACCCGCAGTTACCTGACGGTTTACGCAGGCGCACCTCCGGGCCCGTCCCGACATTCAGAACCGTAACTTTGGCGTTTCACCGCTGCTGATATTCGCAATGATTTTAGCAAATTTGTATGAAGAAAAATGAAAAACCCACCACTTCAATCCAGGTTAATAAAAATGCATTGTGACACGCGTTACTGACATTTGTACCGAGTGAAATATTAACATTTTTTCCCTGTAATGCTGAACATTACTGTGTTACAGCAAAAAGCAATGCATTACAGTAATTTGTTATTTTTATAACGCGTTACTCCCAACACTGACTGTGGAAGATTCCTGGCAGAGAAATGACAAACAGTACCGTGCACCTTAAGACAGTACAGGCTTTAATGTGGATAAAATTGTGTGTGTTATATATTCCCAAAAACAAAAATGTTAGAAAAATGAAAAAGCCCTCATAACTTCATGGCACCAGTGCATTTCGACCCAGCATGGCCTTCCTCAGGGTGCAGTCTCAGTTGAACTCATGTTCTTGAAAACCTTTTGAAAATCTTTTATTATATTTCATTTCTATGGACCCACACAGCACTCCTTATACTTTTTATCCTTCATAAAAGGCTTGAGTGGAGGATTGAGTGAGTGAAGGACGGAGGCAAGACATTGTGAGGATAGAAAATGGCTATACTGTAATGATGTTATATTATTTTGCACGTCGGGGGTGTTCTACTTGTACTGCTATTGTTGGAAAGTTTAAGAGTTACCATGGAGACACATTAGCAAACACTGTCAAACAAGTTTAAAGATTGTCTGAAAACTCAAGAAAAATACAAAATGACTTTAAACGACACATTTTCAGGAGCCTGTGATCAATACGAGCGTTTATGGTTTAGGAATTTGATTTTCAACAAAAGTGAGAGTAAGGCTGTGCAATTGATCGAATTTTGATCATGATTTCAATCTCGATTTGTGTCATAACGATCTCCAAACTCATATAATCAAGTTGAAACGATTTAAAGCTTAACAAAGTTTATTTTGGAATATTTTTTATAGAGAGATTGTAGAACATCTGGATATATAGTTTATTTTGGATACAGTTATGTTTTTCTATGCCTTATTTCATGTTCAATGTATGTTTTCATCACAAAACTGCTCTAAGATACATGTTTTAGCCTATATTTATTTTCAATTTGAAGTTTTGCGCAAATTATCAATAACAAAGTGTTGCTGAATAAATGCTGATGCTGAATAAATGCATTGTGTAACAAAAAAATATATATATAATTTGAATAATCATGGATTTCAATATTGACCAAAATAATCGTGATAATGATTGTTTTCCGTAATCGGGCAGCTCTAAGTGAGAGTGACTAAATTAAAAAAATTAAAAAAACTATTGGCTAATGCTTTGTAACACACTTGTTTTGTGATTGATTGTGTTAAAATAAAACTCTGATTAAATTCTAGTAGAACGTCTGACAGAGTAATGCCTTCAGTTAGCGTCACACCCTGTGAGAGTGTGTTAGGGTTGAAGTACAGTCTGGTTTGGTGGGCATGTTGATTTGAGTTCTATCTATCAAACTGAATACAAATGTGGCAGAAGATATTGAAGGATGTATATTATGAAGAGGAGTGGACCGAGTACTGACCCTTGCGGAACACCAGAACTGAAAGAGGAGCCTGATATGCAGTTTTGTCCTTATTTTTAATACTCACACATAGTTTGCCAGAAATATAATTTACGCTCTTCGTTCCATTCTCAGTCTTCAGTACCTAAAAAGATAGAAACCTAAACTCCGCCCACAAACACATCGTAAATAGAGCTGCTAAACTCGCCAGTGCCTGAAATACTAAAGGGGAAAGTGAGGGGAGAGAAGGGGTGGGATCTGCAGGTATAAGTAGCAGTGTTAGTTGTAGTCAAACACCTGTCTGTTGCCAGTTCAGTCCTGTGATATGTGACATAGTACTTGAAATGGCAGTGGCTACTGGTGGCAGCACAATCATTTTGAACACAAAGCTTTTAACACTGCGTGAGTTGTGTGGTCCTCTTTTTTTTTTTTCACTTTATTTATTTTACTTATTTGCTGCTCTTTTATGATTTTTATGTTTTTTGCTTCTATTTAGATTTTACTGGTTTTATTGTTTTAGGACTGTTTTTTTGCAATTTACTTTTTTAGTCCGGTTCCTTATATACTTTTGGGGGAATTTTTTGGGATTTGCTAAACTATATATTTTTGGAAAGGTATAGTATATGGAGTCAGAAAATCAATGTTTGCATTTGCCCAGATGTCTATATGGCGGCCATATTGAATAAAAAAAAAAAAGGCTGCCAAAAAACTCTTTTTGAAATATCTCAGCCTCTGAATAAATTTAAATGTTGATTTTAACTGCTAAACCCCCATTTTCAGGGTCAGGGAATCAAATGGTGCTAGTTACAAAGCTGTAAGACCTACCCACAAAAACATGTTTAAGAGGAACATGGAGTATTACATGTGAATATTGCAATGAAATTGCAAGAAAACAACCAAACCTTGTCATTTTGACCCACTTATGCATCTAAGGGTTAATGTGAGTAGGTCTTATAGCTTTGCAACTAGCACCATTTGATTCCCTGACCCTGAAAATGTGGGTTTAGCAGTTAAAATCAACATTTCAATTTATTCAGAGTCTGAAATATTTCAAAAAGAGATTTTTGGTGGCCATTTTTTAAAAATTCAATATGACTGCCATATAGACATCTGGGTAAATGCAAACATTGATTTTCTGACTCCATATACTATAACCTTTCCAAAAATATATAGTTTAGCAAATCCCCCCAAAATTTTCACTAAGGTTAAAAAATGAATATAAGGAACCAGACTATTTTGTTGTCTTCATTTTATTATCTCTGTGCAGCACGTTAGAAACTGCTTTGTTTGTAAAATGTGTTATAGAAATAAAGTGGATTTGGATTTGGACAAAGCTGAAAATGTATCCAGTATCCACTGAAATTGCCAAAAAAAAAAAAAAGACTAGGAACAGTAGAAAATACAATTAAAACACCATACACAGCTTAGGAGCAAAAGAAAATTGATTTAGTTTTCCACAGAATAAAAGTCTGCTTGTCTTTACATATCTTTACTTAACTTCACTTAACCACCTTTGTGTTCTCCTTCAGGTGATCCAGACCATCCGCGCAGCAGACAGGGACAACTTTGCCAATGGGAAGTTTTCATTCCGAGTTCCTCCAGAGCATCAAGTCAACCCCAACTTCACCGTCAGGGACAACGGAGGTAAGATGTGAGCAGATTATCACGGGCGCAGAGAAATATTAGATCTACCAAATGTGTTTAGGTCCCACAACAGTTTGAACTGAGCTTTTTATCAATGATCCCCTTCGAAAAATATGTTTGTTTTGTTTTGTGTTATATGAGGCAGACTCCTCTTTGACACCTGAAAACAGGGGCTTCCCCCAGCTTGTTTAGTGTAGCATAAAACGTGACATAAATCTATCTCCTAATGTTCCAAATTCTGGTTTTAACTTTTTATCTTTGTGGAATAAATAAGTATTAAATGAAAGTGCAAAATAGTTATGATTAAACTAATAAAAATACATGCTTTAAGGTGTGTGCTAAAACCTGACGCAATTTCTCACAGAAAAGTTTTTAAAAAATCACAGCACAGTTTTGCTTCTCTGAGTGAACGAATCTGCAAAATGGGACGTTTTTTCCAGCATGCACAAAATCTGAGGCAGGGGAAATATCAATGAAGTTGTTTAGCGGGTGCTGCCAGAATATGAGACACAATATGACAGCTAAATAAAATAATATAGTACAGTAGCGAAAAGTGCAAACTTTTTACATGTATACTGTAGCTGCTGCAGTTTGTGCACAAGGGTATTTAAGGATATTTAAGGTGCACTGTGTGAATGCTTTAAAATAACCAAGAAGGACAAATAAGATCATAACATGTTGTTTTCAATGTACCAGTAATGAACTATGTGTGGAATTATTGTATATGATATTGTTGGACATGTTTTAGATAACCGCTCATAACTTTCCAACTATAAAATACACTTACTTTTTTTCCCTTGTAAAGCTGACAGTTGCTGCTTTCGGAGCATATTTCCACCATTATCCTACACCACATGCTGCGTGATGATGTAGGGAAAACAAGTTTCCAATAGGAACTTTGTGTCCCACCAAACGCATGCACTTCATCCATTTTGATTGGGCCAAACTTTGCCAAAGAGTTGTAGTGAGTCAAAATGGTCGACTGCTCTGAGCGTCTGTGTTTGTAACAGCTGAAGAATCTGGTTTAAGTGCTGTTATATCTCAAATAAATGGAAAATTATGCATCTTGTCATGCACATCAGTCAAAATGTACAAATACAAATTTAACTTACACCATGAAAATGCAGGAAGTGATGTGGCTCTGTGCCCTGGACCTGACACAAGCTGTTTCCATGACTGACACCAGGAAAGTCATGGGGTCATTGCCCTTTTCTTTTTTTTCTTTTTTTTTTTATTTCTGGTCCTATAGGATTTATTACAGGCATATGACATGAAATGACTGAAATAACAGGTTGTACTGCAAAACAGATAATGCTATGAGAAAATGTTGGGAAGGCACATAAACGTTTGCACAATACACACACTACCCATTGGTAAATCACACACAACACACCCACAAAAGCCATATGCTGATTTTTAGTTTATACTCAGTAATAGTGAAGGTTTAACTAAAGGTTAACCCTTCTAGACCTAAAGGCAATTTTAGTAAAATTTTCATCGCCTGGAAATTTTTTTTCTAATTTTGGTATTAAAACTCCCATTTTTACCCCCAGTGAAGTCTTATACAATCTTTTTTTTTTTTTTTCAGTTCAACCTGTTATTTCACAATCTGCACACTGTAGTTGTGTAGCCAGATTGGCGCCGCCTAGTGCTTTCACTCAATTTCATTTCTCTCCAGCGACTAGGTCAGGAATAACAATACACTGGACAGTTTGAAAGAACCCCGTAAGCTGTAGATCGCGCACCGGCCAATCAGCGAAGAGCTGTGAAGCCATGAAGTCAAGTTGGTCCAGATGGATATAGATGATACAAACTTTGCATTTTTTGTTGCAGAAGTTCACCTCACAGAAACAACAATGATCATTGACAGACATGTTCACTCTCTGCTTTGTTTGTTGTTGTGCCAGCAATTACTTGGACACTACGGAGCTTTCCGGCACACTACATACTGTACAACACGACCAAATAGCAGTGATTAAATTTAAAAGTACCCGCTACTGTCGAGCAAACAAATCCTAATGTTGTGAGGTCAGATGGTTTCCACAAAGTGAAACCGGCTGATGAATCGGGCTAGTAGTTGTGTCACATGGTTGTAATAAAAGCTATAATACCAGAAAAAAAACAAAAAAACAATTACACTCTTTCATACAAAGCACACAGCAAATATGTATAAACAACTTTTTGCTCATAAAAAATGCTTAATTTAGGGCCTTAACTACAAAAGTGCAAAATATCAAGTCTGTAAGTAAACTAAAAATGTCCTTATTGCCCTCAAAAACAAAAAGTGCAGTCGTCCCATTACTTTACTGGTGCCAGTCATGGAATCGTATACGATACCGTTTTGTGTTTTTTTTGTTTGTTTTGATGACAGAAGTATTCAGGTATTCAGTTTTATAACTCACCATTACTGCCTGTATGTATTTTTGTACTTTTCTTTTTCACAAGCTACCAATTAATTAACTGATTTTAAAACCAGAATATTTAGCACAGGTACTATCCCACCAAACCAAGTGATAATTAGAAACACATGAAAATCTGTCACGTGCATCTTAACATGAAAATAACATGTTTCTGGAGTTTCAGTTCGCATTTCTTTTGATCTGTCAGACATTTCTCAGTCAACGTGGCCATTGCTCCGTGTCTCTGCCTGATCCGTCCCAAATGGCATTACTACTGTTTGACCTCAGGTAGACAGTTTTCCGTAATGAGCCGCGCTGACAGCTCCTGCACAGATGGAGCGGACAGACAAACCTTGAAGAGCACTGTTGTTTTTCTAACTCTCTGGACACAGTAAAAAGAAGAAAAATACCTCCTTTAAAAACATTTTCTGCTTTAATGCTTGTGTGCTTTCCCCGATCCAAAACAGACTACAAAGTGTGATTTTTATTCATGAGGAAGGATGTATTTACTGGGTGGTAAGTTTTAAGTTCGGAGTTCGGAATGGACCACGGCTGAAGAATGGTGCGCGCTTTTATGTCACTTAAAAGCGTATTTACAATGTATTATTAATGAGTAAAAACAAGCAAAGAGAGGAGCGGAATTCACTAAAATAGTATTGAAGTTTGTGGAGCATGTGAAGCTTTGTTGCTAAAATGTGTTTTTACAATTCAGATAAAGATAAGGTGGGCGCTTTTCCTAAATGTCTGTAGTTAGAAAACTGTGTTTGCAGTGTACATGTTTAACGTAAACATGGTGATATTGTCAACAGAAGTAAGCATTGAAAAGCAGCGCTCTGATTAGCTGTAGTTGGACTGTGCACAACATTTTCACTTTGCCATAACTTTTTGCCAAAATGAGGTCAAAATAAAAGTATATTTCTTCATTAGGGATGTTTTTATTGCGCTGAGAAACACACCAAACTGTGTCCTAACTGTGAACAGCATCTTGCCTCTTATTTGGCCTGGAGCAGGATATCCTCATGCTTCTTTCCATGGAAATGTTGTCGCTTTGGCTGGCGCAACCTAGTGCCTCCGCTCAATTTCATTTCTCTCCAGCGACTAGGTCAGGAATCGGAATGCACTAGATGGTTTGTAAGAACCCTGGAAGTTGTAGACCGAGTGAAGAGCTGTGAAGTCATGACATCAAACTCAAGCTCCTGTCTGGGTCCCTTTTGTGGTACAGCTCAACAGTAAACAAAGCGATCGAGATGGATGTAGACGAAGACAGACATTCTGTGTTGGCAGCGATTCCTGAGATCGAGGATTTAAAGCCAGAACAAAGAGAATGTTTGGTGAATTTTATCAAGGGGAAAGACGTTATTGCCCTTCTTCCTACGGGATTTGGAAAAAGCTTAATATACCATTTAGCCCCGTTAGCACTGCATTACATACGTCATGACCAAACAGCAGTGATTGGTTAAATTAAAAAAAGTACCCGCCTACAGTTGAGCGAACAAACCCTAATGCTGCGAGGTCAGACGGTTTCTACGAAGTGAAACCAGCTGAAGAATCAGTCTAACAATATTCCACAGTATGGCATGAAACATATCTCTCTATAGAATGTTCTGAAGTATGGTTTAACTTTTTATCTATATGGTATCATGTCGTCGACTCTCCACCTCCATAAAGTTACATACTGTCACTTTAACACATGTGGAAATTAACAATGTGCCATAAAGTTTGCGAGACTTACATAAGATAGATAGATAGATAGATCAGGTTAAGTTACAGATTACAGATTTACATCCTTCCTTCTTCTCTAATGTGAAAATCAAGTACAGGCTCTTTAAGATGTAGAACAGATAACTTTGATGATCAGCAGCAAATATGATTCTGATTCTTTTTCCAAGATTTTCTAAGATTAACATTTAATTTGAGCACTACTTTAGGCTACAGCAGCACATAATTAACACTTCAAAGAGGTTCCTTTTAGTCTTCCAATATTCCCATATAAAACACACACCTTGACACGTTTGGTGACGTATCTTGCGGCTGATTTATACATATTTTGGCTCCATTTTCCTCCTGCATTGGTAAGGTAATAGTGCCACCTGCAGTCTGACTTCTCCAGGATAGATTCACACGTCTTTAAAAGTTGATGGGCCCCTTGTCCTGTAACATCACATGACCCTTCTGAAGAACGATTCCCGAAATCGAGGATTTAAAGCCAGAACAAAGAGAATATTTGGTGAATTTCATCAGGGGGAAAGCCATTATTGCCCTTCTTCTTACCGGATTTGGGAAAAGCTTAATATACCAGTTAGTCCTGTTGGCGTCGCATTACGTTTGGTGATGTGTCTTGGGAATAGCGCCACCTGCAGTCTGATTTCTCCAGAACAGCATCACACATCTTTAAAAGTTGATGGGCGTCATCTTGTAACATCACATGACCTTATGTTATTAGGTTCTTTTTTTAATTATTATTTTTATTATTTATGCATTTATTTGGGGCAAGTAAAGATTTACATTTATATACAATGAAATATATAACATAAGTGAATAGAATAGTAATAGAAATGAAAATAACAATAACAAAAAAATTCTATTATTACCTCCTCCAAGGAGGTTATGTTTTTGCCGGCGTTTGTCTGTTTGTTTGTTTGTCTGTTAGCAATAACTCAAAAGGACCGAGTTTTATTAAATTTTCAGGATTTGTTGGAAATGTGAATAGGAAGAACTGATTTCATTTTGGGGGTGATCCAGAAGAAATCCTGGATTCTGGATCACTTTGAAATTTTAGTTAACATTGTGGTAAATGGGGCCAAAAATTTTGTTTCTCAATATCTCTGTTAATTATTGACCAAACCCCATGAAATTTGACTCAGGGATGGACAATGGGATCCTCTTTCATATTCCAAAGGCTGATCCGGATCTGATCCAGAAGACTGATTTTATCGCAATTTATATAAAAAATGGGGGTAGTCCTTGGCGGAGGTCTGCGCTCTCTGAGTGCTTTTCTAGTTATTATTATTTTGCCCAAAAAGGAGTGGGAAGAAGAAAACTTATTTAATCCCACCCCTACTCAGAACACAATGAGCTTCTTTTGCGTTTTTCAGACATTTTGAATTAAACTATATGAACTATTTACAAGTGCAGACAAAGAGTCACTGTTATAGCTTGGTAGTATAACATAAGTGTACCAACAATGGTAAAGTTAAGGATACAGACAATGGTAAGAAACAACAAATACAAGTAATGTAATGGACCGCACATACCAGCAATGATAAGAAAACAACAAATATAAACCAGCGCTACAGAGGTAGTATTGTTTTTACAGACCAAGAGTTTGTTTTCATACCTGACAGTTTTGAATGCTCACTAGCGGTCTTCCTCAGTGTGGTCACGTGTCCGGTCAGCTCCGGCACGTTTCCGTATTTCGATTGCCTCTTTAATCCAGCGACGATGTTTGTTTTCCTCTGTCCCAATGATGTAACGTGCCAACGGGACGATAAACCGGGATGAGGGGGCTTTTTTACTCTCACACACCTGGGATACTGTCCTGAGGAAGTCGGACTGCAGATGGCGCTGTCGTCCTACCTCCACCGGTAGGAAGACAGCGCCAAAACCTGTTTAAATCAGCTGAGCGGACACGTCACAGCAACATCACGTGACCACTCTGAGGAAGACCGCTAGTGAGCAGTAGAAACGGTATAAAGAACCTAATAACATAAATTATTGGAAGACCAAATGAACCTCATAGGACGATCACATGACCTTTCTGAATCAGCTTGTCAAGGTGTGTGTAAACAGGATTGGTTTGTCAAAAAGAGCTTTTATTTGGACATAAACAACACATTTAAAATAGTTAAATAAGTTAACAGAAAAAGCTACACATTGGGTAAAAACAGGGATGACTACTTTCAAACAAAAATTTGATCTGATACCCCACACAGCTGGCTCAGTAGTCCTCTCCCCTCCACTCTCTCAACTCCCGCATTACTTGTACTTCTCTGATTGACTCTCCATCCTTGAGCCTGCTCCTGGGCATCTGCCAATATTCCACCATTGTCCTGAGACACAGCACAGGCAGCTCTGCACAGTTGGCTTGTCTAGAGGATTTTAGGAGGTCAGATGAGGTACTCTTGTTTTTCTCATTGGTTTGTTGTGACTCAGGGTTTAGTCAGAGCCGTTCACACTACAGGGGAGAACACATTTCAGAACATCAATCAGACAAGACACTGAATCATCCAGCATGCAACGTGCTGATACAAGAGGAGAATTAAATATGTTCATTGAGAAAAGACTACTGTTGATTTGTGAAATATGAATTGTTAACTGAAGCATTTTTAGAACTTCAGTTTCTTGACTTTTTGTACAAGAGTTGACTGAAATATTGGAAATCAGATCCTACTTGATGGTTAAACTGGTATTGAACAAGTACAAAAACACATAGACTAGACCAGTGGTGCCCAATACGTCGATCGTGATCCACCAGTCGATCGCCAAGGTAGTGTATGTAGATCACAGTGTCATAGTACTTGTCTCGGACTCGATCGCGTTTGGACTCAGTCTTGTCTCTCAGTCGAGGTCTGACACACAAGTGCGATCATATTTCATTACGGCCGCTGCTGTCGGTAATAAACTTGGACCACCGTGCCGGAGCGTCTCTGTAGCCTGTGCGCTCATTTGGAGCCCATGGATAATGTGCGCCACATCACGGTCCCTGCGCGTGACTTGTCCAGTACAGCGTGTGTCCTCGTGTACCAGCGTGTATCACAGGGTAGGTTAAACTTTTTAAAACATCCTACCTGTCCATCTGCCCCACATCAGTGCGCCGCTTCTCGCCTTTTCAGGCTCTGGTTCCTCCCCACGTAAAGCACACACAAGCTCGTTCCACAATGCGCTGATTTGAAGGGCAAGACCAAACGCGAGTCAAAAATAAATCTAAATTTATGTTACAGGGTTGGCACGGACGATGCACAGAACAGACCTACTGCAACATGAAGTTTGCCTCTGTATTTGTCATGATGTGCATTTGGTTTGATAATGTGCAGAGGATAAATTCCACTGTAAACCAGTAATGTAACTTCAGTTAGGAACTTGAAAAAAACAAGTTTAAAAATCCCACCCACTTTATTCACTTTTTTCATAGTTTTGTGTAAAGTGCCAGTGGATGTTCTCTTAAAGAAGGGGTTCTCAAACTGTGGGTGAGGGTCCAAAAAAGGGGTGCAGAGTGTTTAAGTGCAGCACAGTTTACTTGGCTTTGTAGTAGGCAGATCAATTTGACTTGGTCATTTTATAAGTAGCTTGCATGCTGAAAAAATGTGGGCACCTCTGGACTAGACCATGGAACCTACATGGACCACTGAGGGATTACACAGAACCTGCTTCTGCATGGAGACTGTAACTACATACAGCCGCCAATCAGAACTCTGGCCATGTGGCCCCATCTTGCTGGGGCCAGGTATGGGGGTTCAGTGAGTCAGAGTGTGAGCAGAGAGACTGCAGAGAATAGAGCTTTTGTTTTGTGTGTTTAGTTAGGACCCATTTTGGGGCTATTTTCCACTTTTGGTACTGTGTGCGTGATATAATAACATAAGTAGATGTTCTGTGTGTATAAGTTTGCTGTGTACTTTTCTTTATCGTGTTTCAGCCTGTATTGGCCTAATTGCATGCCTCATGCTCCGGGAGACCGAGACTCTATGCAGCATCCACCATTACATGACTCAACCCTTTGTTAGTATATTACCTGGGAACTGTGGTCTTATTATTATATGTGCATTTACTTGTTGCAAATATTATTGTGATGTTAGCAGACAAAGGCAGTGCGCTGTCTGGTTACCGCAACTCTTAAAGGTGCAGTACAGTTTGTAGAGTGGCCTGCTCTGGTTATTATGGCTGCATAACTAATGCTTAGTATTATGTTTGTTACCGCCTTTTCATTCATTTCTAGTATTGTTCGCTGTTACGTTTAGAGTTTGTCTAATATATCCATGTGTATTGTGTATAGTTGTACATTTTGATATAGTTAATATACATTTTTATCCATTTGTTCCCTGCAGAACCACACACACACTTCTCCCAAAACATGCATCCCAAATTTCAGACTTCCAGTCATCATGCAGTGCATACTGGGAAGGGTTCTCAGAAAACTCCATTTTGCTTTCTTGGCACTCCACATACAAAATGTTCGTTGCGAACTCAGGATAATTTCTTAGACATCCAAAGGTTACTTTTTTGTCTTCCTGTGTATCAATACTGCCCATCGCCTTCACCTTTCACTATTTTTCTATTCTGTTGGGAAGAGAAACTGTTTGAACGAAGGTTTGCAGTCACACAGATCTGATTCCCTTTTTTTCCGCTGTTAGGACATCCAACAATCACACAATTACAATGTCTGAATCCCATAATTACAATATGACAATATCAGAACCAGAAACAAAAGCGATTTGGTTCAAAAGACTTGAAAAGATCGGCTTTGACAATAGATATTTCCCACTGGGAAATCAAACATGTCGATTTGATGCTCACTTTTTCAGAGGACCCTTCCCAGTATGCATTGTGCGATGACCGGAAGTCCGAAATTCGGGATGCATTCATACAAGAAAACAATGTTTTTGTTTACATCTGGCTTTTCTGCAGGTGCGCAGTGGCTGGCAGGCAAAAAGTCAGTGGGGCTGCTCATTTGTTTGACAATTGCGTTGCGTATGTGTGTCATGAGATAACTCGTCTTATTTTGAAGTAGGTTTTGCATTTAATTGTTTTGACACAATTTCATCATCTTACTCTAAGTCACTGAATGCTGAGGATCAAAAATGTTACTTTGAAAAGTTAAAACACTGTTAACGATGTTGGTGTTGTACTCTTGTATGACGAATATTGATGTTGTACGCCAATAACTGTTGACGATGTTGATTTTTTTTTTTTGAGGGCGCCCTGCAGTGGGTCAATACAGACAGCACCCTCCTAATATATTTTTCACAGACCTTCCACCAGAAAAGTTACACATGCAATCTTTAAAAAATGTCTCCTTGAAATTTTGGACGTTTCTTGACTCTTATATACTTGCACATTATGTCTTATTCACTTTATCAAAAACTGTAATAGCACATCAGGCGTTCTCTGCTTGTTGTTTTTTTCCAGCCCTGGTCAGATTCTGCCCACACTCTAATGATACGCCTGCAGCACTGGCTTTGTTTACTCTCCGTGCTGGCCTCCTCAGTTAACCTCTGCCCCCCGCTCGTTGCCCACAGCACAGACCCTGAAGGCTGTGGGGGGGATCTGCCTACAGAGAGCTCGCTGTCCACTGCAGAAAGAAAAAAACAGTCTTACCTTAGACAATAGAATGTGATTTTAAACACTAACTAGCGCTTTCTTTTCTATTACGTGTGGTCTTAATCCCTAAGTGGTCCATGGGCGTATACTAGTCTATGTGCCCTTATACTTGTTCTGATACAGCTCAAGAGCATTCTAAAGCAATTCAGGAAAGGTTTATCTCTGTCCTCTGAATTAGAGCAAAACTGCACAATGTGGGATGATAAACTGCAGTCCCGAAAACTAAATATGAGTGTAAAGTAAAATATACAAATGATTAATATATGCCCATCGCACATAATCTGTGCTGGATATTTTATTTGGTATTAATAAAACATTTTAAGCAGCCTAAATTTGAGGATGCAGTCTAATCTTGCGCACCTTTTTGACAATTCCTTTCCGCTTCTCCGTGTTTGATAGAGCAGAAAGTGAACATCACCATCTTGCAGGATTTGTGGGCGGGAGCGGGACAAAGTATCGCATATGCGGGCGGGGGAGGGACCGAAAATTACAATTCTTTGCGGGTGCAGGCGGGAGTGGGACTGAAAATTCTGTCCTGTGCAGACCTCTACTCTGAATGTGACTTTGTTTTGGTATTGACTATCTAATTTCGATACCAGTTTTAGTATTGATTATCTCATTTTCAGTACTTTTGACAACCATAACAGGCGTTGAATATCACATTTCAATCTGTATATTTTTTATTTACACACAATATCGATTGGTCCTCTGCAGTTAAAGGCCCTGTACCATGTTATTTCATTTTTCATTTTTTTATTTTGTTTGAGCTACAACAAAACAACAAGGATATGTACATGTACATATTTGGGACCTGGTGCTCAAAAGGAGTAGGATGAAGTTTAATAAACTTAGAATGTCCTACTCCAATTTGTTTACATATTTTTTTACACTATCCAATACATATATTCAGTATATATACACATACATACATGCACACATCTATTTTCATGTATGGTTGTGCAAACTAATAATAATGATTTTTTTAAAAAGGCACAAAAGTCTATCATTCATGATCGTACAAAATAAACAATAATGACAATGAAAAATGTAAGGATTTTTTTGTTTTCGTTTATGGTCGTACAAACTAGTAACAGTGATGAAGACGTCACTAAAGTTTATCGTTTATGAATGTACAAAGTAAACAGTAATGTGTATGCAAATTTTAAGGACATTTTGTTTTCGTTTATGGTCATACGAACACAAAACTGTGATGAAGAAGGCACAGAAGTTCATCGTTTATGAACATAAAAAGTAAACAGTAATAAGAATGAAAAAAGTAAAGATTTTGTTTTTCATTTATTGTATAAACTAATACTAATGATAAAGAAGGAACAGAAGTTTATCGTTTATGATCATACAAAATAAACCACAGTGAGGAAAAAAAAGTAAGGATTCGGGTTTTTTTTGTTTGTTTGTTTATGGTTGTACAAACTAATAATAATGCTAAAGAAGGCACAAAGTTTATCGTTCATGATTGTACAAAATAAACAGTAATGAGTATGCAAATTTTAAGGATTTTTTGTTTTCGTTTATGGTCGATGAACTAATAACAATAATGAAGACGGCACAGAAGTTTATTGTTTATCAACATAAAAAGTAAACAGTAATAAGAATGAAAAAAGTAAGGATTCTGGTTTTCATTTATGCTTGTATAAACAAATAGTAATGATAAAGAAGGCGCAGAAGTTTATCGTTTATGATCATACAAAATAAACCACACTGAGAATGTTGAGCCAACTGCAGTCCCATAACCATTAGACGACATCTGCGAGAGAAGGATTTTAAGAACAAAAAACATCTTCAAAGACCTCGTCTCCTTCAACGGCACAAAATTTCCCGTTTGGAGTTTGCACGAGAGCACCAACCACGGGACACTGAGAGGTGGAAGAAAGTTTTATTCTCTGATGAGCAAAAATTTTACCTTGACGGTCCTGATGGCTTCCAACTTTACTGGAGATCCCACCTGAGATGTTTTCTACACGGCACAGTGGAGGGGGCGCCATCATGATCTGAGAGGCTTTTTCCTTCAGTGGAACAATGGAGCTTCAGGTTGTGCAGAGGCGTCAAACGGCAGCTGGCAATGTAGAGATATTGCAGGGGGCATCCCTCAAGACTAAAGTCCATCATCTGTGTGGTAATGACTTGGTTTTTCAACAGGACAACACTGCAGTTCACAAAGCCCGCCTGACAAAAGACTTCCTCCAGAGAAATAACATCACTCTTTTGAACCATCCTGCATGTTCCCTGATCTAAATCCAACTGAGAACATTTGGGGTTGGATGGCAAGGGGAGTTTACAAAAATGGACACCAGTTCCAGACAATTCATGAAGCCATTTCACCACTTGGAGCAATATTCCCACTAGCCTCCTGGAAACACTAACATCAAGCATGCCAAAACGAATTTTTGAGGTCTTATACTTTTGATCAGCTAATGAACAGCCTATTTCAATTTAATGGTTGTTTCTTGTTTTTGTCTCCCTCCCATTTCTTCTTTTTGCATGTACTGTCGACACATTTAATGTTAGCTCTAAAAATACTTTGTTTGCGATAAAGTTGATTGCCGCCCTCTAGTGGACGCCTTTGGTTTTAAGTTTTGTTTTCTGCCGCATGCGCTCATTTCAAGTGTGATCGGTTCTCAGTGCAGTCTCAGACAAAATACGTCTCTGTTTTCAGCCTTGTGGCATCTTTCTCCGTAAGTTCGGTTTGTTTTATGTTGTAATATTGTTTTCTTGTATTGTTATACATATTTGAAAGTTGAAGCAGTGGTTTGACACATTCACGGTGTTGCCTGTTGCTGGTTTCTGTTGTTAGCTCCGTCCTGTTTTGGGCTGGGTAGTGGGGCTTTTATTTTGCTGAAACATATATGCTTTTGGTTATGTATCACATCTAAGAAACTACATTTAATGGAATTACATGCAAGCTGTTTATAAAAATTTTTTAATACACATTTTTTGGGTGTTCTGTTGCAGTTTTACAAAAAAGATAAAGAGACAAGTGTGGAGATAAACGTCAGTAAAGACAAGTCTTCTCCGTGTGGTCGTGTGGACTCTCTTTTGTATGTTCGCTATCTGTCTAGCCCTGGTAGTGACGCCATCATGAGGACAGAATATTGCATTTTGAAACACTACTTAGATCCTTCATAAGCTCCAACAGTGCAAAATGTGAATTCTTGCCATTTTTTAACTGGTCTTAAAATGTTGATCAGGAGTGTACACTGTAAACTATAAGCAGCTCTTGAGATAAAATAAGTCTTCTGGGTGCTGTCTGCATCTTATTGTCCGATAATTATGAAGTGCACGTTGGCATGCTCATTGTCATTAGCTTTACCATCACTGCAAAACTCCGCTCTGGTCTCTGAGAGTTCCGAAAAGTGCTTCTGAACTCATCGTGGATGCTCAGAATGCACAAGGTAAGTGAGGAAAATGTTTGTATGACTTTCAAACTGCTTAAAGTGAACTCGCTCTGTTTTTCACGCTTTTAAGAGGCTTAGTTGGAGCCGTCACTGTCCTCATCAGCATTCACAACGCCGGGCCCGGGCTCGGCTGCATGCAGTGTCGCTCTGGAGCAGGTGGGAGGATTTCAGGCGGGCATTAGTCCACAATCAGCTCATTAAATTTGAACCTTTAGACTTTTGCACGTCGACCAGGACAGGTGATGAGGGGAGGAAAAATGTAATTAATTTGATTAGAATGCTTGAAGGGTCTGGGGATTATCACGGAAATAATAATTAAAGAGGCGGTATTACACTTCTAACAGGTAATCATTACTAACATATCATATTTAGATTGCCATGTTACCTTTTGTTGTTTTGAAGATGCAGTATTCACCGCAAAAATGTAATGACATGTTTCATAAGTTTCCGTTTCGTCTTTGTCCCACCTCCCTTGCTCCCCACGCTAAGTGACTCCCCCTTCACACTGATGATTGTTTGGGAGAAGATGCAAAATATACTTTATAAAAAACAAGTCAGTTTTAAGATCGGAGATGTACAGACCTGTCACGATAATTACTATACTGACTTGTCGTTCAGTGCATGATGGATAGAACAATTGTTTTTGGTGGTCAGTATTCATCGTGAGTGCTTTTTCTTTGTACATTTTGGTTACCTTTCTGTCCTGCCATGACATTTGAGCTGTACAGGGTTGAACTATGAACTTCTATGACTCATTACAGATTCAGACTAACTACAAGTGTTTCGTTCTGTTAGTTAGAGGTCATAGGAAAACAGAGCAACAATGATATGATGATTGACGGGACATAGGGTTATCTGTTACATAAGGGTGAGTTTTTGTTCAGTTGTAGGGAGTATTATCAGTTACATAAGAGTGAGTTGTAGAGTTGTAAGGAGTATTATCTATTACATTAGGGTGAGTTGTTGAACAGTTGTAGGGAGTATTATCTGTCCCTCTATAGCCTGGTGCAGTGGGTGAGCTGGAGTGTTCATGACGGAGAGCAGTTTGTCCTGCGTCCTCTTGTCCCTCACTGTGACAAATGTCTCCAGCTCAATGCCGATCACGTGAGCAGCTTTACGGATCAGTTTGTCGATCCGCCCAATGTCTACTCATGCCCTTCTTGTACGCAGCATTCTGTCATTCACCTGGACGCCAAGGTACTTGTAGCAGTCGACTATTTCCACATCATGGCCCTGGATGGTGATCCACTCCACTGGTGTCCTTTTTTATATATCTAATTCTGCTTTACGGTTTGGGTTCAATATTATCCTTTATTGTCTCTATTTACTTCAACAATACTGTGTATCAAACTTAGTTTAGTTTAGTCAGGGAGGGAAAATGTACAGAGACATTAAACTCATAAAAACAGAGATGTTCTGCACCAGATTGTAGCTAGACAGCTAGTTTCCAGTCCCTGATTTAAAGAAATAAATTATACACTGCAATTATAGTCAACAATAAAAGCAGTACACACTGTCCACTCTCACACACACACACACACACACACACACACTATATCACACTTTAACAGAGCAAAGAATCAGCTATTTACAACATTACAAATTTCATCTAACAGAATACATATTAAAGGTGCATTGTGAAACTTTTCTGGTGGAGGGTTTGTCAAATGTTTTTCTCCATGGAGATGTTATTACTTTGTCTGTCTGTTTCTGTCTTTCACAGTATGACATTAAACCTTTCTATCTTCACATAAACCAAGCCAGACCAAGTTACAGGTCAGATCTGTGGAGAGGCGACCCCACTCACAGTCCGAAAGCCTGTTTTTCTAGGTGTTTTTGAGCTATAAAACCACTTTTAATTTAATAAACATAAGATAAAGCTGTTTAATGTCATATTGTGGAACATTCTACACAGAGAAATAACAACATGACAAACCCCCAACCGAAAAGTTACAGAGTGTACCTTTTAACCTAACATTTCTACATAGCATGATTACATCAGTCCATAGCTTACAAAAAAAATACAATATACCAGTTTTACTCACATTACTATAGAGTGCATGATATTACACACTCAGAAAATATTGCATAGTTTATTTCCTGCCAGGCCAAGAGGAAAGACTTCGAGCCAGTGTTATTGTTGACAACGTCATTGTTAGTCCACTACAAAAATGTAACGGTCATGGAGCCTCTAGACATCCATTGCTGCCCATTGTGTCCAAACCCTGCATAATGTCTGATATAGGCCCATCAGACCAGGGCAGTTATCCTCTCCCCCAGAAGAGGAGGGCGGCCGCAGGCTGCAGGCTGTGCTGTACACAAAATGCTAATGATGCTACGCTCCAGGGCAGAGGTTCAGAGTGGAGCTGCTGTCTGCCGCAGTCTGACAGGTGTGAGGGGAGAGAGGGTCCCTAGGGCAGTGTCCATTACAAACCCTGGCTCTGTATGAAGGCAGAGGGAGAAGAGTGTGTACCTACTATGCATCCTAAAGTGGGGTTTTATCTGGACGATGGTGTGGTCACGATTCTGACATTTCTCGACTTTGATAATAAGGAATAGACTTAAGGGTGTAACAGTACATGAATTCACGACGTTCGGTTCGGTGCAGGGCTGCGCATGAGTGAGTTTGCGCAATTTATGTGTGTTCACATTACGCCACTACATGTGCAGATACAAGGAAGGCTCGGCTCTTTAATATTCGCAAGGGAACTCGCTGTGATTGGGGCAGTGTTCCATGCAGCGCTTTATAGTTAGGGCGACCATCTTGACAACAGTTGCCCCCGGTCTTAACTACGCCTCTCTGAACCATGTGAATCCTCGCAAAACTACGGTAGTTGTGTCCTGGTCCTCACTTTTCCCCCACAGCACCTGTTAATATTGTGCATTACTTTTTGAAAAATTTTGTTTACTGTTGACAAGGAATTTATTTTTTATAACATTTCAAAGATTTGTTGCTCATTTGAGAATATTTTATTTTGTTTATTAGCATTACCACGCATCATTTTGCATTTCTTTTATTTTCCTGTTTGTATAATGTTAAAATAAACTCCTGGTTTAATAAAAACACAAATAAACAACAAGCTAATTTTTTCCATTTTGTTCCCATACTGTACCGAAAATGAACCGAACTGTGACCTCAAAACCGAGGTACGTACCAAACCGTGATTTTTGTGTACCGTTACACTCCTAAATAGACTCAGTAATCAATATCGATTCTGATACCACAATGATAAAAACACTCTTTATTTAGACCATAGAATGTGATTTTCAGCATTAAAGGTCCAATATTATGTTATTGTCTGATTTATATTAAAATGTTTCCTCATCACAATTAGACCCGGAGTTGTGTTTTGTTTCATTTACACATGTTTAACACACAAACCCTGCAGATTTACACTGAGTTCTTCTCTCAAATGGAAAACATTCTATTCCACCTTGTTGTGTCATGTGGCAATACAGGAAGTGCTCCACTGTGTTTTTAAACTCCATACACCTTCACTACAATCATTTGGATGATTACTGCCCTGGAATTGCCAATCTCTACTGAACTAAAGGTAAAAGGAGCTGTTAACTTGAAAAGTATCATTACATGACATCACAAGAGTTACTCATACATGTGTGAATGAAACAAAACACAACTCTGGGTATGTTTTTTGTGAGGTAGCAACACTCTGACATGACAAAAAGCTCACAAGAGTCAATTTTATACCTTTAAATAATAGTACGTTCTTTTATATTTCCATGTGGTCTGATGTTTGTGTAATCCGTCAGTCGTGCAGGTAGTCGTCTTATAATTTTGTGCTCTTGTACTTGTTCTGATACTGCTCTAGATCATTCTAAAACTATTCAGGAAAGGTTCATTTCTGTCCTGTGAATGAGACTTTTTTAGTATCTAGTTTCGACACTAGTTTTAGTTTCGATTAGTGTCTAATTTTTGTTACTTTTGACAACAATAACATTATTTACACACAATACTGAGTGATCCTTTGCAGGTACAGGCTCTGTACTTAATTTTTTTCCCCATCTATTTGAGCATAAATATACTATAAGCAACTCTTAAGTAAAATAAATACTACTGTGTGCTGTATGCATCTTATTGTCTGATAATCATGAAGTGCACGTTGGTATTCTTTGTTGTTCTTAGCTCTACGGTCACAGCAAATCTCTGCACAAAAAGTTATGAAAAGTGCTTATAAAGTCATCGAGGTGAATAATTAGGATGCTCAGAATGCATAAGGTAAAGGAGGAAAATGTTTGTACGACTTCAAACAGTTTAAAGTGAACCATCTTTGTTTTTCACGTTTTTAAGATAAGTAAAAACCAGATACAACTCCTTTAAAGAACTTGTACTCCTCAATATGAAAAAAATTAAATGTTTCATGCTGCTGTGAGGAAACAGATTGTAGTTGAGAATAGCATGTGTGAGTAATTATTTCATCATTATTTCCGAGCGGATCAGTGGGTCAGTCGGTCGCACCATCTGGGCCCCAGTCTGGACTCTAACTGCCCAGTCCTTTGGCTTCACCAGAGGAATGAGTCATCCTCTCTAATTGTTATTGTAACATTGCTAAATATTGTTGTACGACAGGAAAATTACAAATCTGTTATGTGAAATTCGTCATTCATGCTTGTTTTATTAATCCTCTGTAAAACGTCCTTTGCCTGTGGGCCTCACCAATTCATTTTAACTTAATTCAGTGTACCAAAATCACAACAGCGGTCACCTCTCGGGGCTGAACAAGATCATTGATTTAACCAACAGAGAGTCAGAAAAACCAACAGAGAAACAGACACTGGTCAATAACAGAGAGACAGATTAACCAACATTTATAGAAAACAAGCGAATGGAGACCTGTCCCAGAACATCCACTGTGCTTAGACTCTCCTCAACAAGGAATAACTCAACAAAAAAACCCTCGCCTGTTTCAAAGTCCATAAATCACATCAAGGGCCAACAGTGGCTCAGTGGTTTGCAGTGCTTTGACGAGACTGTAAATCATATTAAAGTGTAAGGCATTATTATTAGTAGTAGTAGTAGTGGTAGTGGTAGTTGTTGTAGTGGTAGTAGTGGTAGTAGTTGGTTGTTGTAGTCGTGGTAGTGGTAGTAGTAGTTGGTAGTAGTAGTAGTAGTAGTAGTTGGAAGTAGTGGTGGTAGTAGTAGTAGTAGTAGTAGTAGTAGTAGTAGTAGGAGTTGGCAGCAGTGGTGGTAATAGTAATAGTGGTAGTAGTGGTAGTAGCGGTGGTGGTAGTTGAAATATTTGGTAGGAGTTGTAGTAGTAGTAGTAGTAGTAGTAGTAGTAGTAGTGGTAGTAGTAGTAGTAGTAGTAGTAGTAGTAGGAGTTGGCAGCAGTGGTGGTAATAGTAATAGTGGTAGTAGTGGTAGTAGCGGTGGTGGTAGTTGAAATATTTGGTAGGAGTTGGTAGTAGTAGTAGTAGTAGTAGTAGTAGTAGTAGTAGTAGTAGTGGTAGTAGTTAGTAGTAGTATTAGTAGTAGTAGTATGTTTTAAGCATTTCTGCCTCAAAACGTGCTCATGTTCTCCATCCCGAAGACTTCACTTGATAAAATGGACTAAGACTTGGGACTTGACTTGGATTTGAGGCCTGTGACTTGAGAAGACTTGATGCTTCTGATTTTAAAAAATTATGTTTTTTAAAAAATACTTTTCTCTTCATGGCTGATATATGCGCCGTTGAATTTTACAGGAACAAACTGGAACATGTCCCTCCCACTTCTCTGTTCAGTACTTTGGTTGTAAATGAAGTACTGTGATGTGGTATCCTCAAATGTACTACAGTAATATACAGTACGATACAGTATAACAGGGAACTACATAGATCCTTCATGACAAAATAATTGTTATTTAGCAATCTGAATTCTTTCTCTTCTGACCGTATTGATTCACACTAAGATCTTGTCAAGAGGAAAAAATTGCATCTCTATAACTCTTATATAAATACTCATACATAAATATACCATGAGGTTTTAATTAGAATTTAGTTTAAGTCATATAAATTGCAAAAATCGGTTTAAACTTGAAATGATTTGAAGCTCAAAGCAGAGGACTTGGACTTGATTTGGACTTATAGGCCAGTGACTCGAGACTCGACTTGGACTTGAGGTCGAAAACTTGAGACGTACTTAAGACTTGCAAAACAACGACTTGGTCCCACCTCTGCTGCCAGTAGATGATAAGCTGTACCCATTACACCAGACTGAGCACTGGGGGCTGTGAAATTACATGTTTGTTTGTTTGTTTTTTGCATTAGGAATTGCATGATGTAGAAAATAGTCAAAGACAGACCTGCTCTAAAGTGAACCACTGGAGTCGAGGCTTATGTTCTCACATTTGCTGGGTTGTAGGTTAATGGTAAATGGTCACATATTTACATCGCACCTTTCAACCTTAAAAGCTTTCAGTGCTCTTTACATCAAGGAGCGGCTCACCCACTCATACATCGGGGTGCACAGACACTCAGGCGAGGCAGTGTCTTGCCCAAGGACAAAATGGCAGTATCCATCAGTGGGAGCTGGAATTGCAGTAAATAAGTGTGCTACCAACTAACCTACCGCCACGGGAAATGGATGGAATAGTGTTGTGCTATAGGGTGAGAGTAGGGGTTATGGACGTACTGACAAAATATATGGTTTATATAAAGGATTTGTGTGTGATGTGGCTGGCAGTCTGTGATTTCATGTTTTGGCGGCCATACTGGAGGTCAAGACTGGGATTATTCAGTTTATTTCAATATAATCATGGCTACTTTAAACAGCACAAATGACTTAAAACTGTCCAAAATCGCCAGCTTGTTAGATCAGCCGTTATTAGAAAGGTATAAAGCTAAAGCAGGGGTGTGAAACTCATTTTGGTCCGGGGGCCGTATCCAACCTACTTTGATCCCAAAGGGGCCGGATCAGAAAACTCATGGCATATATACATATATAAAAATAGCAAAAAGTTCAAATATTTGTGCAGAGAAACCCAAATCTGTTACAGAAAACTTTTTTAATTGATGAACTCTTTCTTTTACAAAATATTATAATATTATGAACAACCTGAAACTTTAAGAAAAATGCAATAATCAACACAATGTTTTAACATGAACTTGTATGCAAATGGAAATAAGTAAATTTTTTTGGAAAATCCTGCACTCTGCGTCTACTTTTCTCATTTTTGACTTTTTGCTGATGAGGGGACATGGTCAACAGTCAAAACGATCGTCCTTTAAGAGCGTTTGGAAAGAGACAAGTCTTCATTTGTGCAGCTCTGGTGGGAGGGGCCACGTACAGAGACGCTGGAGACGCTGCTATGCTCAACACCGCAGAAAATTACCAATATTTTAATAGAAAATATCATTAAAATATTTTAGTAGAAAATCAGCCGAGGGCCAGATTAAAGGTCTTGGAGGGCCGGATCTGGCCCCCGGGCCGTATGTTTGACACCCCTGAGCTAAAGTCATCCTCCTGGGTTGTGGAATAGATCTCGATGTAATTCTAGTGGAGCGCTTTGTCAGTCTAATCAACGCTCGCTCTGTGCCCAACCTTTAGTATCCAGATATTTACAACGACTTAATATCTTCGACATCGTCCTGCACCAACCAAGAACTGAAAACCTACAAGGGGTTAATCTTTTTAATCCGTCCCGCCGAACTTGAAGAACAATAATAATAATTTTCAGTGTTTTAAAAGTCATTTCAGTAAATAATAAATGCCGTGGGACTTGAAAGACAGATATTTTGTTGTAAAGCTTTGTAATGATTTTCAATTATGGGATATATGTAGAAAATATATCCTATGTTATTTTGTTCTCTTAAGAGGTGGATTACCAAAAAACTCCATCCATCTCCTCCTGGTCTGACCCTTCTGTCAAATTTTAGAACCCTTCATAGCCCATGAATCAAAAAGTTTGCCCACTTCTGGATTAGAAGCATGTAAATATTTTGTAGCAGGATGTGTGAGATCTTTGTTGATCACCAAATCATCAAATCTGTTCCTGATAACAGCCAGGGGAAGTAGAATGGAGGTCAAAATCAGAGCCGGAGGGACCCGGGATGGTGGAAATAGACGGCCGGGGTGGGGGGGATTCTGTGCCAGTATACCGTAGAGAAAAATACTTTTGGTATATATCATTTCATTTACTGTAAATCCCTTTATCGTTTGTGTGGAGGTGGTCCGTCACCAGAAATGAAATGTTGACTGCACAGACGACTGTACTCAGTGGGCTCCCAATCCCTCTCTTTTTATGTCCGCTATCCACCTCTGTCTGCGATCTTTATCCGATAGAAAGATATTTTGGCCTCCTTCTTTAGCAGATTGACTCTGGCCAGAACATCCAGTAGCAACATAGGTCAAAACCATTGTTATTCATTTCAAATTTTATCACACAGAAATACTACACGTTGGTCCAGATGGATAGTTTGACCTCCAGTATGGCGACATAAACACCAGATCACGTGATTTTGTGACGTAGACGCAAATCTCAATATGAAAAGAGGCGAATGTAACAAGTATTTATCTGCACAGTCTACACAATTCTTGTTTTGATTTTGCTGCCTCATTAAAATGAACGGGATAGAATGCTTATACAGTGCCAGAGTGTGTGCGCAGCTATTTTAACCACGTCACTCCTGGAAGCGTCTATAGGAGGCAGTGGCTGTGCTGCTGTGGCGTGGGGAAAAGTATACAGTACGTGCCAGATGGTGGAGTGCAGTTTTATGCAAATACAGTACAATCAGGCTCTGCCCTCACGAAAGGAGCAGTAAACTCCACTATTTCAGTCTTCACCAATGCGCACTCAAACAGAGGAAAACATGAGCAAAGCCTAACGCTGTTTTTTTATTCGAAAACATGACGATTGGAGAGTAAAAAACTGAAGATGGTGATCAAATGGAGCGGACTTTTCATGAAACCAACAGCATGTAATCCAATAAAGGTTCACTGTGTAACTTTCTAGTGGAGGGTGCATCACCTGTTTGTTTCTACGGATATGTCATTGCTCTTTGTGGCATTAAACAGCTCTACCTTACATTTATTTTATTTATTACAAGTGGTTTTATAGCTCAGAAATACTCTAACTGTGAGCGGGATTCACTCTCCACAGATCTGACCTGTAACTTGGTCTGGTTTGGTCTCCATGAAGATAGAAAGGGTTAATACCATACTGCGAAACATTCCAGACAAAGCAATAACATGTTCATGGAGAAAATTTGACAGACCCTCCACCAGAAAAGTTACGCAATACACCTTTAATGGATGTCCCTGTTTTTAGTATGTGAGTCTTTATTTTCTTCTTAGATTTTAGCTTTTTAGAATTGACTTGAACTAAATTTTGTAATTTATTCCTGGTTAAACACTATCATATTTTACGGGCTATTAGGCGCTCTGGATTATAAGGCGCACTGTCATTAAATGGTCTATTTTTTAACTTTTTTCACAAATAAACCGCAAATATTTGCAGTAACTGTATAAAGTGTTTGTTGATTTTACAAGCAGTTCCTCAGTTCGCCCCATGCATTTGACCCATTATTCAATAGTGACCATTACCAGACCTTGTGGTACTCTTGGTCATGATAACCTTAGCTGTACTGTACATGTTTAAGTTGATGTGGGAAACTGGAGAGCCTTGAGGACACAAACCCAGAACTTTCTTTCTGTGTGGGCCACTCCTGGACAAAAGGATTAAATTGAGTCTACAAGACCAAGGTCCTCACAACAAAGAAAATATATATCCATTGGTGTATATGATTTTACTGAGGAAAATATATAAACGGCCATCTTACATACCTCCCTTTTTCTCCAACACATGAATTCATAATAATAAATGTCTGCCTTCTTTAAATACACCACAGACTTACTCAGAGACACACCTTCTCTCTGGAGCAGTGAGTGTGCTGTAAGGTTTTTTGCTCTGTGCTGATGTCCCCCAAACGTCCTTGTGCGAGGTATGCCTCTGCAAAATGTATGCTTTAAAGTCAGTATTCCACAACTTAAGGAGTCTCTGTGTGTTTTGTGCTGAAGCCCTGTCCACTGTCCCTGTGTGTCAGCCTCAGGAACCTCCTGTTGTGAGATGAACCACTGACAGAACAGAAAAGGTTTTCTCAGAAACAGAACACAATACTTAAGACTGAGATGAATTACCTTCTGTTTTGGGGATTTTTTTCTGTTGTAAATGTTCTTGTTTGACAGTGGGTCAATCAGAATATGAGCTTTCTTCATCATATTGAACATCACCAAATCAGTGCACCTCCTTTTACAAGACCAAACCCTTCAGGGAGTTTCATCTGAGGAAAAAGTGTCATGTTAACTGGAAACTTCAAGACACCTTTATAATCTAAATGATCTTTGGAACTGCTAAGGTTGTTCCTGTTACGGCACAGAGATTATGCTATTAAAATAACTTTATGCATTACCCACATATTTATCCCATTCAGTACACTGCTATAAACTATGCATATAAATGCACTAAATAATAAAACATTTGAATAACCAGATTTAATCTTTATATAATATAATGTTTAATTGCAATGAATTATACCAGAGGGGGTGACAATAAAAAAGTTATACACTGCCAGTCAAACTATGACTGGACACATAATGGAATGTATAGAAAACATTTGCTTTGAACCCTGGTTTGCACTTGTTCTTGACAAGGCACCTGTGAAGTGAAAATCGCTGTCAACAAACAAATGGTGGCTACTTTGACGATTTGCTACATAATTCCATATATCTTCCTTCATAAATTTGATATCTTCTGTTTGTACCAGAATTCAAAGAAGTAAACATAAAGGAAAAAATAGAAACTTTTGACTAGTGGTGGATATTCACTTTCTCTTTCTCACTTTCTCAGTGTAATAATACTCTGTCCTCTCTCTCCTGTCTGTGTCTGGTTCTGTTCCTGCTCCAGACAGCACAGCCAGCCTGGTGTCCCGCCGGAGGGAGGGCTTCTCTGGGCAGAGGGAGAGCCTCTTCAGCCTGGTGCTGGTGGTGTCCGACGGGGGAGAGCCTCCTCTGAGCAGCACGGCCACACTGCACATCCGCGTGTGCGTGTGTGAGAGGAACAGCAGGGGGCGCTACGGAACCAACGTTTGCCAGGCTCAGGCCTTCCTCTCGTCCGCTGGCATCAGCACTGGGGCATTTGTGGCCATCCTGCTCTGCGTTGTCATATTACTGGGTAAGTCTTATGTCTGAGTGAGCAACATAGATGTATGAAGAAGTGAACTAAGGGAGCGATGTCACCCATAAACACAGACTGTATATATGAGTGGACTTTGCTAGGAAGTTCTCCAGGAGGCTCTTCCGGCTCTTTCTAACTCTGGCTCCAATTTACTTACATTGAGATCTTGTCGTCTCTCTCTCTCTAACTGCTGCAGTGAGCCTCGTCATTTTGGTCTTAAAATGTTTGTATTAACCCACTCTACATGATCCTGAATTTCTTTATTTGCTATTTTGTCTGTCAAAAAATCCTATTCATAACATCCGGCTCTAGATTCACTCCTGTAACCATAATGTAAGAATCTGAGCGGCGCTGAAAGCTATGGGTGATGTCACACTCACTTAGTCCACTTCTTTTATACAGTCTATGCCCATAACCTTTGGCTCTAGTCAAATGAAGCTCACTGAGGCCTGCAGTTATAAGGTTAGGGTTAACCCCTTCCTACACCACTGGTTTAGCAGAAGCAAGGGAAACATTTTAAGACTAAAATGACAATATAAACAATCAACCTTAACAGATTAAAGACCAGAAGACCTGTTCCATCACTTGGTCCACCTGGTGGATGGCCCTCCACCTGCCCTCTGGTGGAATGTACAGGTCCATACAGAATAACCTGACTGACTTCCACCATCCATAACCTTGATTGATTAATTGATTAGTTTTTATTTCGATTGATTTGATTGATAACCTTGAAGTGGACTTTGCATTGTTGAATCACATTAAAACACAAATGTGACTTTCTGTCCCAGTGATGCACTTTAATGTTGATTTATGCTGCTCCTACTGATACTGTTCATTACATACACTACCAGCCAAAAGTCTGGGACACCATCTCATGTGTTGTTCACGCGTTTTTTTACTATTCTATTAGATATATACAGAAGAAATAAAACATATACTTGATGTACTTGACTACTTCTGTATGTATAAAAAATGTAGAAAGCAGTAAAAAAAAAAAAAAAACATGAGTGGGTGTAGTGTATCTGCTGCACAGAATGTTTTTAATTGTGCTTAAACTGGTTCACCCTGGCATAGCACTTTACATTAAAACTATTCTTTGAAAGTATTTTTGTAAAGCCCAAAACCACAACAGCAGTTTCCTCTCAGATCATTGATTCAACCAGCAGAGAGTTAGAAAATCCAAGAGAGAAACAGACATTGGTCAATAAGAGACAGATTAAAGGTGCACAGTGTGACTTTTCTGGTGGAGAAACTCAATCACAGATCATCTTATTCACACTCTGTTTTGTTTCTCTTCACTGCAGCCATCGTCATACTCTTCACCCAACTGCGCCACAAGAAAACCAGCAAAGACAAACTCATTCTATCCGAGGAGGACATCCGAGAAAACGTGGTAACCTACGATGACGAGGGCGGAGGAGAGGAGGACACGGAAGCGTTTGACATCACCGCGCTGCGGAACCCCAAAGCATCTGAACGCTATCCCAAACTCCACCGATACTACGACCACAGCCCTTACGAGGACGAGGAGACGGAGGAGGACAGCGAGGATGGAATCGTGATCGTGCGACGCAGAAAAAGATCGAATTTCAACCGCGACAGCTACAGTCCCGACTCGGAACCTTCGTGGTTTGTTGTGGATCACGTCCCGAGAGACATCAGCCAGTCGGCGCCTTCCCTGCTGTTGGACGGTCACGATATCGTCCAGCAGATTCTTCACCGGAAAGTAGCTCAGGCGGACTGTGACACCAGAGGACCTCCGTACGATTCGCTCCAAACGTACGCCTACGAAGGGAGAGGGTCGCTAGCGGGATCTGTCAGTTCACTCGGTCTGACGCTAGATTCTTTCCCAGAACTAAGCTACGCCGATTTAGAAGACTGGGAGCCGGACCAGCAAGTTCTAGAGCGGATTATCGGAGAACAGGATGCAACGGACTCCTAAAAGTGCACAATCTTTTATATATGTTCTTTGGACGATTTTGCTGCAGATTTTGTTGAAAACAGGGCGCAAAAGGTTAAGACGAATGAACACTGCAAAAAAGGAGGCTACATGAGTTGAAATGGTTTCATTTCAGAACACAAATTTTTGTTGAAAAAGTGAGCATCAAACTGCCATGTTTGATTTGCCAGTTGGATGCGTCTGTTGTTTCTGGTTCTGATATTGTCATATTTTAGTTATGGGATTTGGACATCGTAATTGTGTGGTTGTTGGATCCTAACAGCGGAAAACAGCTCAAGAAATGGGCTTCGGAAGTTTGCGAACTCCATAACTGCAAAGGAGAATCAGCTCTGTGTGACTGCAAACCTCTGTTTAAACGGTTTCCCTTCCCAGCAGAATTGAAAAATAGTGAAATGCGAAGGCGATGGGCAGGTGATACACAGGAAGGACCAAATAGGAAACCTCTGACTGCCTAAGAAATCATCCCAAGTTTGCCGTGAACATTTTGTACGTGGAGCACCATCAAAGCAGAATCCTGATTCCTCGCTCAATCTTGGTTATGAATTTAAAAAGTTAACGCCAAAGCAAAAGGCACCAGTTGTTCACCAAGAAACACCTTCCACTGCAAAGCGACCAAGATGTCGAACAAGAAAGTGTGAGCTCAGCCTGTTTGTCTTGTGTACCTCTCGCTTAACAAATGACATCCCGCTTTGTTGGCGCTCCACATACAAAATGTTCGCTGCAAACTCGGGATAATTTTATTGGCAGCCAAAGGTTTCCTTTTTCGTCCTTCCTGTGGATCAATACTGCCCATCGCCTTCGCCTTTGACTATTTTTCTTTTCCATTCGGAAGGGAAACCCGGAGGTTTGCAATCACACAGATCTGATTCCTTTTTGCAGTTACGGAGTTGGCAAACTTCCGAAGCCCGTTTTAGGACATACAACAACCACACAATTAGAATGTCCAAATCCCATAATTAAAATATGACAATATCAGAACCAGAAACAAATCGATATGGTTCAAAAGACTTGAAAAGATCGACTTTGACAATAGACGCATCCCACTGGGAAATCAAACATCCCGGTATGCATTGTGAATGTTTGAAATTCGTGATGCATGTATTTACTTTGGAATATTTTACTAGTGTCGTTTTAGCACTTTTTTTTATTTCTAGCATTATTATTTTCTAGTCAACTTAAGGTCTTAATGGAATTTTCTGCACCGATGATGATCAAATTAGAAAACCTTGAAACAGCACATAAACAAGAAGCCAAATATTGAAACTTGTTAAAAGGATTAATCTTCTGAACTGAAGTCATGTTTCATAATGTTGGTATTCCTTTTTTGCAGTAAACATGAATCAGAGCACAAGAAAAGCCATTTCTATTGATCCTCAAAAAGACGTTGAGTAGCTGAAGTTGTCTTTTGAATACTGTTGTTTTCTCTGTGCTTGTTTGGTATTTTTTATAAAATAAATAAATACATTGTTAAACAGATTTTGTCAGGTTTACCAGGTTGTTACAAGTTTTTATGATGGATCATGTTTTTTCTACATGCCACAAACTGAATTAAAAAATAATAAATTGGTATGCAAGCCCTTTTGAGAGAATGTTAAAGGTATGTCAAAATTTTGTTTACAATTTCATAAACTTGACCTTTCTGTATCCGCAGATACGAGCTAAATGTTCAAATCAAATAGAGCTTTTACTGATGACAGTAAATGCTGCTGTAGTGAAGGACAGTGTCTCAAAAGTTTGTGTGTACCTCCCCCATGTGGCCATTCAGGGTATTACCGCCAGTGACAGGAACGACACAAAGCACAATACCACAGTTTTGGTTGAACACAAGTGATATCTCATTAAATAGTAACAGACTTTGGTTTAAAATAACCACTGAAGAGCACCTAAGCTTTTTCATAATAAATGAATTCATTCATGTTTGCATTTTTTTTGTGAGTAGTCTAATGCATTTGTCCTATTCTGTCAATGCAACCAGACAAAAATGTCAGAAACTAAATAAAAATGTATAAAACTATGACAAATTCTATATTTTTAGATGAATAATAAAGGGGAGCTGATGAAGGTCCAAGCTCCTATGGTGAAAAAAAAACTTACATGTATCATTTTCTTTATTTTATTAAAGATTATTATTATTCTTTTATTTATTATTATTATTTATTTATTTTTTATTTTTTTATTGCCCAAGACGTATGGTAGCAAAATGTTTTTAATGCCACTGTTTTGTATGTATATGTACTGTGCTGGATACGACAGCTGTTTTGTATTTTGAAACAGCTGACAGAATAACTGGCAGGAAAACAGGCAAATTATTATTATTGTTTTTATTATTTAAATGGTTATAATAAATTACTTAATGATTATAAATATTTTTTTTTTTTTTTTTTTTTTCAGAAATTATGTTTGTATCTTTCCTTTTCCTAACGCCTAACCTGAGCTGGGTTTTGTGTCTGGCGCCCTCTGCTGGTCATAGTGGTGAGTGACATAAGAAATAAAAACTCATCTGTCTGAAATGAAAATCAATCAATTAGTCAATGAAATATTATATTTTTGGACTGATGTGGCCACTATTTTGCAAATACTGACAAAACAGCAAAATTAAAAAGGTCCTTGCCTCCCCCTGGCTATTTGTGGAGTTATTTAGAGAAATTACTAATCTTTTTTTTTGTTTGTTTGTTTTTCATTAATTTGATCAAAATCACTAGTAATATTTAATGGTCATGCTGAATTTTTTATGTATTAATTTTGAATAATTTGAAGTTTGTCTTGTCTAATCTATTCACAGTCCAATGAAAGCATAATGACGGATAGAGCATATGACGCCTGTTCCTGGTGTATATTTTTATCAAAGAATAAAACACATTGCAGAAAGCTGTGTGTGCCAGAGCTTTTTTAAAAAATCATTTTCATGTATGTATTGTCCTTTTTTAGTGAACTGTGGCATTGCGTTATTATACCAAAATGAATGTCTTGTGGTACTGAGTGGTTTGATCAAAATGTTATGTTCACATGTAATAATAATAATATTGATTGAATTTTATTCAAATAGTCACGTTTTCCCTTCACTTTTGTCTAAAACAGGACTGTAGTCACAGTGTCTTTTAGTGCATTCTTCTGGCAAACTGCAACAACCGCAGTCCCATTATCATTTGTTGTTTTGCCCAACTTATAACCGACAACTGACAACCATAGCTGGCTCAAACAGCGGTGAACAAACCCATTTCATCATCCACGGAATCAGACATGTGCAGCGATTCCTAGTCAGAGCGTATGTGCAACCAGAGACAACAGCAGTGCTAACTTTCAACACAAGTGTTTAAAAATAATTTGCTTTTAGCAACAAGTCATTGTAGTTTCATATTTATAATGATTAGATATTAGTTAGAAATAGGGTTTGCGTGACTAGTAAATATTTGTAGTCGACCAGTCGATTTGACTCCGACTGTCAGTACATCATCAGTAAAAAGTTAGCCCAAATAATGCAATAAATTTGCAATTTATTATAAATTGTTAATGTGCAAAGGGGAATCCTTATTTAAGGAAACATAATACTAATTTTAACAACAATAATAACAATATAATAGCATTTAAACTTTTCATGTGAACAACAGGGTACTGGCACCTTTGCGCATGCACGTAAATTCTGCAGGACTCTTGCTTTGGCTGAGTTTTTTTGTTTGTTTTACTGTCAATGTTTTCATGAAGAAAGATGAGACTGTTGTACTGTTTGGCAGCAGTGTTCACAGCGAGCAAAAAGATCCTCTCACTGGGTGTGCTTGTAGCTGGAACAGCAAGGTTGGCTTTGGAGAGCTTTGCCAAACAGGGAAAGCACTTCTGATGGCTGGCAGAAGGTAACCCATGGTGGAAATGTGGGGCAATAATAAATATTGCTTGACCTTCTCATCTACGGTGTTGATAAAGATTTTTTCCCGTGTTTGGAATGAGTGGGTCCCAGGTGCCTATAACAAACATTTTTATACATGAGCTTTGTTCAGGACACTAGTAAATAAGATTAATAGTTTACAGTCATAATAATTATGCGTAAAATATGCAGTGTGCTTCTCATGTTTTCCCACCCAATATATTATTATTATACAATATGTTAAATTGTATTTAAATATGCAACATTACAATTTTATCTGAATGTAATAAGCCTCATATATATATATATATTTAAAAAAAATGTGTTTCTCACCTTCCACGGTGGTAGGTCTCTCTCACCCTCATTGAGCTCGGGTCCTGGGAGCTTGAGAGTTCTGCGCAGTATCTTTGCTGTTCCCAGTACTGCACTTTTCTGGACTGAGATGTCCATTGTTTTTCATATATATATATATATATATATATATATATATATATATATATATATATATATATTTATTTGTGGTGGTGCCTCTCCATGATCCGGGAGCAGCAGCGTCTTCAGGTGGCTTGAGGTGCTATGTTGAATTCACACTGTTTTCTCTTGTGTCTTTGTCACAAATATGTTCTGTTCTTTTGGACAAAATGTTGTGTTGAATCTACACTAAATACACAAGAACATACAGAGTGTGTAGGATTTACACAATGGAATAGTGGACACTTGTTGCACATGACTCATATAAAAAATGTTGCCATGGTTTATGTTAAATGAACAGTTTATTGGTGTCTGTGTCCAACATGAATAAAATGTGTCCAAACCCCACAGTGTGTTTGTGCACAGGAGTGAAACATGCTAAAGCTACACATGAGTGAAACATACAGTGGAGGAAATAAGTGTCTGATCACTTGCTGATTTTGTATGTTTGTATACTGACAAAGAAATTTACAGTCTATCATTTTCATGGTAGGTTTATTTTAACAATGGTTTTCTTAGTGACTGTGGTCCCAGCTGTCTTGAGATCATTGACCTGTGGAGTTCTAGGTTGAGTTCTCATGATCACTGAAACCCCAGACCAAGGCTGATTGACGGTCATTTTGTAGTTCTTAGATTTTTCAAACAATTGCACCAACAGTTGTCTCCTTAACGCCAGCTTCTTGCTTATGGTTCTGTAGCCCATTCCAGCCTTGTGCAGGTCTACAGTCTTGTCCCTGACATTCTTTGACAGCTCTTTGGTCTTTCCCATGTTGGAGAGTTTGTAGTCTGATTGATTGACCTTCAAACAGGAGTCTAATTCTGGTGACAAGTTGATTAGGAGAGTCTAACTGGTCTGTGGGAGCCAGAACTCTTAATGGTTGGTAGGGGGTCAAATTCTTATTTCCTTCACTGTAGTACTAAATGTTAATATTGATATGAGCCTTAAAATGTCAGCCTCTTTTGGCAGATACACAGAAGCTTTTCATAACAGCCTTCGTCATTCCAGGTGTTCCCGGTGCCTTTGGTTTCAACACAGAACTCATCATTGTAACTGTTATTTGGCTCTCCACTGTACCAAAATCTGAAAGTCATTAAATAAGAGCTTAAAAATCACTTCTGAAACTCAATGTTGGTTTAAAATGTTGCTTTGTGAACCTTGTGTTGAGCTGAGATCCGTCCACCCATCTCCACTGTCTAGGTTCAGACTGGGTTGCAGTCAGTCCAATCCATCGGCGCCCGCTGAATGTACTCGCAAATGTCTGTAGAAACAGTTAAAGCCACATTCAGGGACCTGAAGTTGTCAGCTGTCAAAAACAAGCATTTAACCTCAATAACACATGATTCATTTCTCTGGGACTCACACCAAACTGGCGAGTGAATTACAACAGGCTCTGTGCACAACAGTATACAGTTAGTTCTGGTCTCTGGGAACTCTGTTTTTTGCAGAGTGGCTCTAAAATCAATAAATACTGACAGGTCACACAGTGGACCACACGCTGTGGGTGGATGACAATCACATGTGAGTATTTCACCAGGGGACACTTGTGTTTCGAAAGGTCGATTTTACAAATTAAACGCTACAAACTGAAATAATCTACACAGAAACATAATCAGTTGGATGTGTGGTCTCCAGACCTGCTCCTGGTCACTGTTGATGATGATGAGATCTGCTCCTCTCTGCTGACAGTACTGCCGGCTCTCCTCCCAGCTCTGCTCTATGGTGGAGCCCAGGTACACACTGCCTTGGAAATACACCCAACCTTTACTCAGATCATCTTCTGAAAAAGAAATAATATTCATTCAGAAATGTTTTAACTGACCATCATCTTTAAAAATACTAAAATAGTGAGCAATTATACTCACTGAAGTTTTGCACTTTAAGTTTCAGTTCCTCGTTTTCTGCAGCTTTTCTTTGTTGCACTTGAAAGAAAAGGAAATATGAAATAGAACTGAAACCTGGGTAAGGGTTGGTCTTGCAGTGGCATTATGGTTAACCTTAATTTAGCAATGGAGGAACAGAGTTGCAAAAAAAAAGCCACACATGGTAAATCAATACATGAACCCTTTCCAATGATAGACAGCTAGGTAAAATGATAAAAAGCAAACATTTTTAACAAATAAAGTTGCTTTTGAGAATGCAACAAGTGTGCAATCACATTCCTGTTTAGGATCAGTATCTTGCTAAAGTAAATATATAGATGATAAACAATAATGTTGAAACTACTTTTTACCACTGACAGAATAACCCTAGAGCAAGAGAATCCAATACAAGAAAAAAAAAGATGTAATATTGAACGTAAATCACCCGAGGACAGTGTTGTCAGATCCAATTATTGCATCTTTTTCAGAGCTGTTGTGGGTGGAAGATATTGTCCATATGCTGGGCCAGAGCTATTTTCCATGTGTTAAGAATATTTGAATTTACAGACAAATCGTCATGCCCAAAGTCATCAGTGCAGAGTGTGTGTGTGTCTTTGAGTGTGTGACAGAGCAGGGGACGGGTCTGGGTCATCACAGAAGCACTATTTACATAATTAGAAAATACAGCAGTGCCATTCATTTGACAGGTTTTAAGCAGATTTTCACTCTTCAGAGCTGGACATTTGCAGGTGAGGAACTAACTAACTATGATCTGGGACTACATTCACATTTAAGTATCACTATTCTAGTCATAATGCATTTCTAACTGTACTGAAGTTGTGCACATGCAGATCCTGTCATGTACGTTATACTTACAGGACTGATGGTTGGATACTTCTCGTTGGCAGGTTCTCAAGGCTGAAATAGAAATTGTTTCAGTGGTTTTATCAACCGGGTTTGACCAAAAAGTATAATATTACTTACAGGAAAGAGTCTTCTCTATCTCGTCTCTTTTCTGGGAAAGGGTTTGCTGATTGCTTTTGAGGGCTGAAAATCAACATTCTGTCTTATTAATATGAATGGGCAGACAAATAAAAACATACATCTCATTTGACATTTGAAACTGGTGTAATGGTTTATCTGGGTTCAAGGTCCCAAGCTCAGACCTCCCAATATGTATTCTTCACAAGTTACATGAGACTGAAACAGAAATTGTTGTCATGGTTTTACAAATTGGTTTTGACAAAAAAAAGTGCAATATTACTTACTGGAAAGAGTCTTCTCCATCTCGTCTCTCTTCTGGGTCAGGGTTTGCTGACAGCTTTTGAGGGCTGAAAACCAACATTCATTCTGATTCATTTGAACGAGCAGACAAATAAAAACTTGCATTTATTTTGATGTGAAGCTGTTGAAATGGATTGTCTGAGTTCACAGAAGGGTCAGTTCAATAGACAGTGACCAAATCAAACCTGCTCACCTTCATTCACATCGACAGTGCAGATTTACTTACAGGACTGATGTTTCTCTAACTGATTTCTTGTGTTGGACAGAGACTGCTGACAGTCTTTGAAGGCTGAAAAAGACCAAAAAAGCATAGGCGTGAAGAAATAATTTTGTTTGTGTCTCATTACATGTATTCTTGTTTTGCTAATAAAAAAATTTAGAGTAAAAGTTAAAGAGATTTACGTTTCTCAAGTGTGTCCCTCTCAGCAGTTACATTGTCACATGGGCTCATGTCGATGTCTGGAGGAAGGTCTACAAATCCAAAAGTGATTTATTTCTTTGTGGCTGTGATTATTAATATTGTTTTACTTCATTATGTGACTCACAGAGACGTAAATAAACATTGAGAGAAGCTTGTATGATGCACAGAAGACCAAAGCTGATGCAGACCAGGAGAATCCATTTCCCTACAAACATAATGTTAAAGATCAGAGAGGAAAGAACATTTTAAATTCCTATACTACACAAATTGACTTTGTGAGCTTTAAGCCATGTTGTTTCCTCATTATAAACATACTTAAAGTTGTGTTTTGTTTCATTCACACACAGGACAGCACCTTTGGGAACAGGCTGCTGTCCCACACACATCCCTTTAACTGATAAAAGCAAAAGGATGAACTGCTATGTTGTTATGTTTGTTTTATTGTTGCGCCTGCCGAAATTTAAATTTCCTCAGTAAAGTCTCTATCTATGTTTGTGTGAACCTGAATTATTAGTTTACATGTCCAAAGCTCCAAATGCTCTGTTCCACCTGGTGATGTCGTGGGAGTTTTCATCTTAACAGCTTTTACCTTTAGTTCATTAGAGATTGACAATTCCAGGTCTGAAATCATCCAGTTTTACTCAAGTGAAGGTGTATGGGGATTAAAAACACAGTGGGGCTCTACCTGGATTACCACATGACATCACAAGGTGGAACAGAGTGTTTTCAATTTGAGAGAACTCAGCTTAAATATGCAGCATTTGTGTGTTAAATATGTGTGTGAATGCAACAGAACACAACTGTGTGTTTTTGATGAGGATACAACATTATAACAGATCAGAAAATAGAGTAATATGGGCCTTTTAAATAAAGTCTTACCTGGTTCGGTGGCAGTCTGTGAATCAGAGACACTTCCAGAGTTTCTCCTGTTCCTTTTGACATGAACCCTGTGCTCCTCCATCTTCTCTCTGCAGACTCAGGTCTGATATAAATGTGAGCTGGAGCTCTACAGCACAGATCTTTGATGCATTACTTGTGAGAAACATATTACATGTGTGTTTCTCATGTGTTTTTTTTTCTGGTTCCTCATTTCTCGTTTCTAAGTAGATAGTGGCATTCAGCAGTACATTACATCACTCTGAGAGGTGCATGCTACAACAGACCTAACAAGAATCATTTTCAGTATCTCCTTAGACAAATGAAAGTTCAGTTATCATTATTGTTTTTCAAAAGGGCCAATGACTTTTTATTTTTACTTTATCATTTGAATGAATAGGTCTTGTGACTAATGTTTTGCACCTGTTATCTTGCATTTTAAAATGTTTAAAATGTATGTATGCTTTAAATAAATTAATTAATTAATAAGATTATAGAAATAAATATACAAAAGCATGATACAAAACAATACACAACAATTTCACAAACCTGATGTGATGGAAGTAGTTCCATTATAAAAGGGGGAGTGACTTGATTTGAATAGCAAGTGGAGGAGGGACTTAGAGCAACAAACACAAAACAACATTTCAAATTTCAGGTCTGCCTTTGATTCATGTGGCTTTCATTATCACTGGAACATTGACAAATTCCATCAGTTTTTGTCTAACAGAAACTCTTTCAAGGTTCAAACTGTTGAATAAAGTTTCAGCAGTTGCTGTCCCTACAGGGACACTACAGTGTCCGTGCGTCAGCAGTGTACACTGTTGTTGATCAGGTGCTTTAATCCTGCTGTTCAATCTGTGCTGGAAAGCACTCTGCCATTTCCATTTGCGGGGTTCTCTTGTGTAACAAAAACTGCTTCTCAAAAGTGAGTGTGAAAGGAGGAAGGAGAAGAGGAAGAGGAAGGGGGTATTTAAGTCTGTCTAACTCGCCCTAGATTTCACAATGACTTTTATTAGACAGCAAAGTGAAACAAAGTGAAACAGTTAATGGTGCTTTCACTTCTTACTTCTGAGTTAAAGAAAAATAGTTTATTGTTATCTACAGAGAGCAAAAAAATGTTCTGCTTTTACAATATACCTTTTAGGTAGAAACAATACACACACACACACACACACACACTGGTCAGATGAACAAACTGCATTTCAATGCACTGTACCTCCACAAAGATAATGCAATGACAATAAACTGAATCAGAATCTCATCAAAAATAGACCTGGAGTTTTATTTTTTTTTGTTTTTTTTTTTTGAGACAGGGACAGCACATAATTCTTACATTAA